>NC_051182.1:2642386-2673668 GCF_013339695.2 Rhipicephalus sanguineus | reverse complement strand
TTGTTTCTAAACGTCCGTCCTATTCGGCGCGTTTTCAATAGAATTGCAATTTTGTGAATGCCTTAACACGCCGTGAGGTGGCCATCTTAGCCCAAGCGTCGTAAAAGTGTCTGTCTCGCTCATAGCATCACGCTAATTCAAATAAAAAATACCTCTGCGACGCGCGCCTGCCTCACCCGGCTGTATAGCACCGCGCTCCCCTCTTACGCTCCCCCCGAGAAAAATCGCAGCCGGGCTACAGAGGCGGCGCGACGCGCTTGCGTATCCCTCTAGTCCAGCCGTGGTGTTCAATCACACTTTAACATGCCGCGGGATGGCGACCATGTTCTGCGTCCAATATGCGACGCTCTTCTGGCTATCGCACCTCGTTCTCTGATTACGCTTTCACCGTTAACTACTACAGCAACCACGAAAGTTTCTTTAATCATTGAACGTGTACGTTAGTCCTCGGGATGGAGATGAGCCACTAAGCATCAAAGTGGGTGCATCGACGTTAAACGGTACTATAGCTGCTAGACATTTGTATACATTGTGCAAACTCTCTCATATAAATGTATGACAAACATTCAACTACTTCTGTAAACAAGGTTTACTTTCGTTTTATTCCGATTCCTATGACGAAGGGATCAACCTTGTTTTTTTTTCTACTGTGTGTCCACGCTCTTCCTATACAAGTAACGGAGCACCTTCTCTGCCCATCTACTCTCCTTCATATCCCTTAGCCTTTCTTCGAACCTTCTTTTGCTCTTAGCCTCCCTCGACTCAAAACCTGCCCATCCCATATCGCCCTTTACAGCCTCATTTGTCGTCTTCCCGTGAGCACCCAACGCGAGGCGTCCCACAGTCCTTTGATTTATATCCATTCCCGATTGCACCTCTGCCCTCATGCACACCACTGAGTTTCCCAAAAGTAAGCCCCGGAACCATTACACCTTTCCACAGACCTCGAAGCACCTCGTACCTATTGTATCGCCACAATGCTCTGTGCTTCATTATTGCAGCATTCCTCTTTCCTTTTGCTGCCGAGGCTTTTTCCTGTACCTCCATATACCTGTCACCCTCATTTATCCATACCCCGAGGTACTTGTATTCGCTCACCCTCGGTGTTTCTTGGCCCTGTATTGACACCGCCTGATCACAAGGATCATTTAATACCATCAATCCACATTTTATTACACTAAATCCTAGTCCTAGAGCTTCCTCTTCCCTTCCGCATATATCCATCAACTGCTGTATATCCTCTCGAGTATCAGCAAATAAGACAATATCGTCGGCATAAAATAATCCTGGAAGCTTATGCTCAATCATCCCTGTTTGTGTGATAGGTTAAAACCAAAGTCGCCACCTTCTAGCGCTTTTTCCATATTCACCATGTACAGCATAAATAACAGCGGGGACAAAGGACATCCCTGTCTCACCCCCTTTCTAATCTCAACGTTCTCTTTGCTACTCATTCCTTCCCATTCTATGCAAGCTGTATTTTCTCGGTATATCTCCCTCAAAAGCTGTATACAGTCGTCTCCTCTGCCCATTCCTTTCAATATATCCCACAAAATTTCCGTATTAACGTTGTCGTACGCCCTAGTGATGTCTAGAAAAGCCATGTAGAAGGGCCTATTTTCTATTTTAGATATTTCTATACACTGAGTGAGAACAAACAGGTTATCGTCTAACCGCCTGTCGACTCGAAATCCATTCTGGAGTTCTCCCAAAATATCGCTGTGTTCTGCCCACTTTTCTATTTTCATTTTTACTGCTTGCATCGCCAACCTGTATAATACCGATGTAATGGTTAGTGGTCTATACGAGCGAATGTTATCCTTTTCTCCCTTGCCTTTATAGATTAAGTTCATTCTACCTTTTCGCCAAACTATTTGGTATTTGCCTGTCCTTTAAGCATTTTTCTACAGCTTTCAGCAGTGCTTCCTTAGTGATATTTCCTAGTTGGCTAATGAGGCTAACGGGAATACCATCTAAACCCGCGGCAGTGCGCTTTGGAATTTTTCCTTCAGCCTTTTTCCAGTTGAAATTCTCCAGTACTAGCTCTTCGTCTGTTGCTCTCTCCGCCACACTTTTACTCACCGGGGAAATTCCCTGGACGCTCTTTTTCAACGAATCGGCTGTTACCTTTCGGATGTAACATAGTGCTTCGTACCCTTCCAATTGATTTCCTCCTTCATCTAGAATATGTTGTTGCGTTGTGACAGACTTCCTACCTAGCGCCTTTATGTGGCTCCAAAGTATCCTAGGTGCGCCCTCCTTTTTTTCGTGTATCTCTGTCACCCAGCGTTCACTTTCGCCTTTAATTTTTGCCTCGACCAATTTCTGTACAATGGATTTTTTCTCTAGATATATTTCCCATATTTCGTTGACTTCGTCCTGCGGTCGCTTGTCCTTTTTTGCCCTTCTATGATTCCGTGATGCTTCACGCCGCTTCTCGATCGCTTCCCGGATTTCCTTGTTCCACCAACTTTTTGGCTTCCTCTTTCCTTTCCAGCAAATAGTTTTCTTCTCTCTCCCTATCTCTTTCGTCATTAGATCTAATAGCTCACTGTACCCCCAGTCCTTGCCTGGTATTTTGCCTAGTTCTTCCTCGACTCTTGTGGCTATATTTATTATTTGTTTGTCATTTAAATACGAGGTGCCAGACTTTGATTCTATGCTCTCATTTCCAGTTTTATATCCGATTTGTAATGTTATTCGTTTATGATCACTGCCCAAGCTTTTAATCCCTTCCTCGTCTATTCTCATTTCTCTCAGTTTGTGATAAATTCCTTCCGACATGAGACAATAATCAATACTTGACCATTTGTTTCCGACTTCCCACGTGATCTGGCCGTCACATTTAGGCCCCGTGTTAGCTATCTCCAGACTATGCTGCTCGCAGAGATCTAATAATAACTTCCCATTGGTGTTTGAATATCCGTCAAGGTCGTGTATGTGGGCATTCATGTCCCCAAAAAGGATGATTTCGGCCCCATTACCAAATTCCTTAATATCCTCACTCATGCAATCCACTATCTCCTTATTCTTTTCTCTGCAGTTATTTCCCGTCCACAAGTAGGTAACCCCTAGCCACATTTTTTTCCACCTACTGTGCCCAAAACCCACAGGTGCTCTGAACACGTCTGTTTCACTCTAACCCATTTGGCGCCGCGGTGAATTAGTATTCCTGCAACCCCACCTTTCCTTTCTGATATGATCCTCTTGCACCCTTCCCAAACATAATTTTCAATATGTGGTGGCTCTTCCAAGTCTCTAAGGTGTGCTTCTGTAACCGCATAAACGCCTACCTGTTCTTTGTTTAACTGCTCCTAAATCTCTAACAATTCCCTTTTTCTTTTGCCTTTTTAACACGAAAGTGTTTTATGCCGGGGTCCACCAATACTTCAGTGACGTATTTCCGTCACGGAAATGACGTCGAAAAAACATACACAATCAGATGGCAAAGAAAAAAAGGTACCGTCAACGGGCATCGAACCCACGACCGCTCGGTCCGCAGCAACAGATGCCGGGCACGCTATCCATTGCGCCACGATCACATACTCTGAAGGCTTTACGAACGCGCCTTTTATATCTACCACTCTCCCGGTCGGCTGGGTGGTGTTGACCTCTGGAGTGGTAAGGTAAAGTAATTCGTCATTGCTGTGGCCTCCGCGACTAGCACCTGCAACGCGTTACGCGTCCGTCCCATTCGGCGCGTTTTCAATAGAAGTTGAATTTTGTCAATGCCTTAACACACCGCAAGGTGGCGACCTTTGCCAAGCGTCGTAAAAGCGTCGGCCTCGCTCAGCATATAGCTCTGCGACGCGCGCCTGCCTCAGCTGGCTGTAACACCGCGTTCCATGCTCACGCGATCTCGCCCCGAGAAAAATCGCGGCAGGGCTATCGGGGCGGCACGACGCGCTTTGCGTTTCCCTCTAGTCCGGCTGTGGTGTTCAATCACGTTTTACCATGCCGCGGGATGGCGACCAAGTTCTGCGTCCAATATGCGACGCTCTTCTGGCTATCACACCTCGTTCTCTGATTACGCTTTCACCGTTAACTGCTACAGCTACCACAAGGGTTTGTGTAATCATTTAACATGTACGTTAGTCGTCGGGATGGAGATGTACCACCAATCATCAAAGTGGGTGCATACAGGTCAAAAGGCGCCATTAGCTGCCAGACATCAATATACATTGTGCAAACTCTCTTATATCAATTTGTACAGTACGCATTCGGTTACTTCTGTAAGGGCACGCTTTACTTTCGTGTTATTCCGATTCCTATGACGGAGGGATCAACCGTGTTTTTTTTCTGGTTTTTCGCGATACTACATGTCAAGGAGTCCTGGTTGTTTTCCCTGTTACTGCTACCCCGGACTCCGAAGGGCCCGCGTGCCCCCCAAAAAAAGCTACCACGCGTCCTGCCTGTCGCCAGCCCACCTCATGACCAAGCCTCTTATCGAAGTGAATTCTGTCTCTTTGGAAACCACCCCACCTGTGCACCTCCCTGTTTATATACACTACCTCGAAACCCTTCTCTCGACTAATTCGCCATATCTCTTTGTTTGCGTCGACAACCGCTCTTTGCAAGTTGATATTGCGCACTGGTACTTCCGGTATTGTGCAGACTACAATTTTCACCTGGGGGGACACGGTGCGCATGTTATCGACCACTCTCACCAAGGTCGTCGCTAGTCCTGACGATTCTTCTTTCAACCCGTCATTTAGCCCTGCCGCAATTACCACGAGGTTACGTCTGTGAGCTTTAGCTGCGAGTTTTTCACTCGCTTGCCTCATGACTGTCCCCAGCGTATGTCCTGGGAATGTCCCTCTCAAGACTCTCTCATCTCCTTTCACCCTTTCTTTGATTGCCTCTGTGCATCGGACTAAATTTCAGTCACCGGCAATAATGACCCGCTCAGACATTCCTTCTGTATCCTGCATCTGGCTGCTGTCTGGGTGCCTAGCGTGAGTCACGGCTGCGGCTTTGTTCCCTCCCTCCCTCAAAACTACTTCTCGGAAGCTGGGCCCTGTGACCACTGCACCTGCATTTGTCATGCCTGATGTTCCCTTCGACTCTCCCGCACGGTTGTCGTCGCCCCAATCCTTCCACAGTCACCTGCGTCTTCTGTGTTCCCTTGGACGACCTTCGATAGGCCCTCCTCGGCTGACCTGAGCCTTTCTCTCATGGCCTTCGTCTTTTCTCGCTTTGTCGCCAACGCATTCTCCAGCTCCGAAATTCTCGTCATGAGCCCACTCTGGATAGCCATCATGTTCCCCATTTTCTCCTCGAATTCGCATTGTCTACTCTTGGCGTCAGCTTCTTCTGCCTTCACGTCCGCACAAACTTCCATCTTGCAAACTACCCCGCACCCTGAACACTTTACGGTCTTTTTGACCATCGCTAGATCTGTTCACCGATGCCCACGTATTAGAAAAGTCACAAATAATCACGGCGTACTAAATACACTGCCCTAAGTCAAAAGGAACCACAAAATTAATGAACACGCTACACTTCAAGGCACCTGTGCATGCACGTGCTCAGTCTACGCGTGGACCACAGCCACGTGGTGGCAGAAAAAAGCCACTTCATGCTGGCGGCATCTAGCGGCACGCAAGGGAAATGCCGCCGTTTCGGTTTCCGAGGGAACTGGCCACGCGCGTTGCTCCCGCTCCGCCGCAGTCACGGAGCATGGACGCGGAGCGCGTTCGGCCGCGTTCGTTTCTTGCAGAATCTTTTTCCTGCAAGATTTGCGACTGCATTTGCAGGTTTCAATAAAATACCTGCGTCCCGTCTTAGGCTAGCAAATGCCGAAGAAGAGCATACTGTGCGCAGCAGCGTTATTGCAGCGGCCACGCCCGCTACATAAAAAGAAATGTTACTGAAAAGGCAAGCCACTACAAAAATTTTGCGTGCCCGCTGAAGTACGGCCGCTAAATAAAAAAAGAGGTGCGGCCTGCCGAATGGGTGCGTTTTCAATGGGGGAACGCGTGACATGCAGAGTTTTGAGACGCTACCGCGGGGGCGCTGCACATCGGTAAACCGCAGCCGATAGTAGAGTGACCTAGAATAGGGGGAGTGTCCAAAGCGCCGCGCGAATACATGGGAGGAGCGAGGGCCTTTTGCGGTGAACTTCCGCGCCGCGGCGCTGCCATGCCGGACCCGTGGGCTTTCTCCGCGGCGGAAGCCGCGTCAAAGCGGCGAGCGTCTGCTACGCGCGTGATATTTTGGCCGCTATTAGCTAAAATTGTGGAAATTCGGGCAACATTTAATACTGCGTCACTGCAACGTAATACTGCAGCGACTTATCACACAGAGAACGCGTCTTTGTGTTGTGAAACGGGGTTTTTGTATATATCCTTGCAGCTGGTTTGTCACCGCATTGGTCCACACTTCCGCGGCTGTTCGAGGAACGCATCCTGCGCGCACTTCATCGTGAGAAAAGGCGCTTAGCTTACTTTCGTGTGGAATGACGAACATAAACTTGCTGCAGGATAGAATAAACTGGAGATAACCATGAGAACGTAGCACATATGCACGTAGTAACTAGCTCATGCATGCTAACACGTTTGCACTCTTCATATCCTACTTTTATTTCGTGCATTCATTTTTTTTTTACAAGGCTGCCTCCGGCACTCTGCTGTTTCAAGCCATTTCATGCGACGCCGATTGTGTCAGTCGGCGCGGCCGCGGTACCAAAAGTAAAAAATTACTCGCGTAACTCGCGCCTCGTTCACTTGGTATACACGAAAATTGGCACGGAGGGGCACGAATGTACGTTATATGCCCAACACGTACGACCGATAGGTCATGGAATCACTAACTTGACATGCTTGCCATTTGCGTAACGACTAACATTAATAATATGGTGTATGGCGCGCAAACCCGCTTTCAGCCAGATATAACTCTGACGATGTGTGGTCTGACGATTTGTTTTTGTCAGGTTATAAAAACGCGGTGATCACCAATATCGATGTCAACATGTTAGACTTGCGCATACATATTGAAGAACTGACAGCGTAGGTAAAATGTGTGCGAAAAAATTACATGAAAAAAAAAACATGGTCCCTTATGCATTCGCCGGAGATGACTCGAAAACGAAAGCCATCTTTTTCGTCAGTAGATGCATTGAACCTCCCTCGCCCCTCTCCGAAAGCTTTCTGCACATAACGTGGTTTCGGAGTGCCGACAGGATCGAAGGCATTGCAAGCTTTCTGCACCTCACCTGCTTTTACATTGCCTACATCTGGGGCCGATCACGGAGGCAATGGATAGCGACCATGTCATGTGATGGCATCTTCATATGACGTCACGGTGAATGACGTCATAGTGACGTCACAAGTTCTGTCGACGTCATCGCGTGATTTTGTGCATCACTAGTGTTGGCTACGCAGGACGCCGACTGTCAATTTTCGTGTTCGATGAGGCATCTAAGGCTTTAGCGTAAAAAAAAGACAAACCAAAGAAAATGAAACGATAACAGTGCAACATCGCGTGTATGCCTCACTTCATGTTACGAGCGATCGCCCGAAAACAAACGTGATTCTCAGTTCAGAGCAGCTGATTGCACGCGTCTGCGGGACAAAACAGGCTTTTTTCTTTCAATTGTTTGCGCACGGTGAGCCTTGTTGTACACTACCTCAGAAACAAAAATAAGCCAACAGCGTTGCGGTCGTATGGCCGTCTCTACTCTTTCTTATCTTTTTTTTTGTTTCCCTTGCGTCTTCCCGGTGTGCTCCGTACATAATAAAGGGCTTGTGGAGGCTTGTGAATTGTTAAATAAAGCGGTGTGCATATGGCTAGCAAACCAGTGGCGACTATGAGTAAAAAGCTCGTGAAGTCACTGCGCGCAAGTATTTCAGCTGACTGCGCGTGCAATTTACTTTTTTTATTACTCTTAATTCTTTCATGCGTGATGCTATTGCCCGATTACTCGTGCGAATAGGGTTTTTTTTTTCGTTCTTTGCTTGTGCGTGTCCGTTTTGCGCGTTTCTACACACGCACCAACGTTCTCGAACTCTGTGACCGGAACTAGGCCACGCTCATGCCGCTTGACACATGATTTTTTCCATTATGTTGTTGCCCCAGCACTAACACGACGCTTAAAGAGGGATAAGCTTCATTCCGCACCGCATTACTAAAGTTAAGTAGACTTCAAGTGCCCTGTGTGGAAACGCGGCGCAAAAAACTACAGCGCGTAGCAGACGCCCCTCGCTTTCCGCGCGCTTCCCGAGCGCGGAAAGCCCACGGGTCTGGCGCAGCAGCGGCGCGGCGCGGGAGTTCACGGCAAAAGGCCCACGCGAGAGCCGGCGCTTTGGACACTCCCCCTATTCTAGGTCACTCTACCGATAGTAAGCGAACTACAGTGTTCTAGAAGTTTATAGTGCGCTCACTGAGCGGCGGAGCGTGACGCACTTCATGTCGCCGCCGACAGGCGGCGCGGCTCACAGCGTCACCTGAAACTTTCCGCCGGGTTGCAGGGCGCGGATAGCGCGCGTTGTTGTTTTGCGCGCAAGAAAAGCCAATCTTACGGTGCGCAACTCACGGAAGTTCTTTTGATGCAAGTTTTCTGTGTGTTGTGAAATAAGTTACTGTCGTTGTGACTGATTTACGGAGGGCGAGCGATGTTTTAAGCGGCTATTGCATAAATGAATGCTCCTCCACGCAGCCGCTGCAAGGGTGTGTAGTTGGGGGCGTTCGTTTTCTTTTTTTTTTTTGTCCTGCTGATCGATACGATTTTCAATGCACTTTCGCCACTGTAGCTATCATAGCGACTTCACTCCCGCCTTTCGAGCCCCACTATGCCGAATATAAACAACGCCTCATTTTTAAAATTTTTTCGCGTATAGTGCGCTAGCTGGTCTAGCTGGTCTGTGTCTGTCTAGATCTCTGTCTAGATCATCTAGTTGCTGTCTAGATGATCTAGCTGGTCTGTGTAACTAACCCACTTAATGTTCTTTTTTTTTCGCGAATCAATAATGGGGGAGTCACTCGGCTTCGTAATAAATGTATCCGCACCGTACGCTTAAAAAATTTTTATTTGCAGACGTAGATCGTACAAGGTTACCAAAACTTTTTATTGCACCTTGGAATTGCACCAGCGCGAATAAAACAGGACACGAAGAAACACTCGACAGTGTCACGCACTGACATACTGATTTTATGTACACAAAACCCTGCCTATGTATGCGCAAATGTTTGCCGTATCACAATATGAATTATCAATGCCGAAAATGTCACTCGTGGTCGAACAATAAACAGATGCAACAAACGTGTATGAACATCTGCTAGTCGACTACGAAAATGAAAAATAAAGGACAGCAAGAAACGCCGGCGATGTTTGCAGTCGACAGCCGACGACAACGTCGATCTACCAGGAACTGGGGCATCCCAAAGAGAGCCCAATCCCTTTGGACCTCCCTCGCTTCCTAATGAGAGCTACTTCAGCCCCCCTCTGCATCTCCTTTTCTGTACGTCACTATCCAGCCAGTTTCATCCGTCAGTATAGTTCTGTGCTTAGGACTTCGATAGCGAAACAAGCAGCGATGTACCAGCGTTCTTTAGTATTTTTTTAGAAGTACTACCCCTACCCCCCCCCCCCTTTTTTTTTACTAAAGCACGAGTATGGTTTTGTTGTCACCACCCTCGCGCGTTTTCTTGCTTTTATTGCTGTCACACTTGACTCTGCGGTCTAGCTTCGTTGGGTCCAGCTGTTTTTTGTTGTCAAACGCAGCCCCAGAAATTTCTCTGCAGGTACGCTGCATGCTCTATGTGCACGACCGCCTGAGGCTGTAAAAAAGCGCGTCCCTCCCGTCCAGATGCAGCGGCGGGCCGTCTTTGAGACAGTTGCGATTTGCGGATAGACACAGATGCCGATCCTTCAGAAAAACAAGCATATATAAGCGCAGTAAAGCGGCACGGGGGGTGCCGACAAAGGTCCTTCAAACGAATGAACGGCGTGAACATGCGCTGCAGGGCACACACAAATGGAAACAGTAGCTTCAACTACTTGGGTCAGTTAAAAAAAAAAGAATAAAATGCTCGACTCCCTCCCCTCCTCGTTTTTTTTTTGTGATCTCTTTTTGTGTCATTGTGGTGGCCCTCTCCCCGCCACCAACCCTGCGTTTGTTGATACCCCCGCAACTACAGCGTAGCCAGCCTAACCCCCACCGACCAAGGGGACGCGCTCCACACCCCGCAAGAGTTTTCAGGAGAAACTGGCGGCAGCGCCCCTGGCGGACGCTCAAGCTGTCGACGCGGAGAGGGCCGCGGCGGCACGGCGCAGGGATACGGCAGTGAGCCCACTGCCCCATTCTAGTACACTGTAAAGCGAACGCTCGGGGCGTTGGCTCGGGAGAGCGCAAGCAAACGCTCTTGCTGGAAATGAGCAGCCGTACGCTTGCTTACGAGGTAGAACAGGTGCGGGTTTTTTTTAGATGCGAAGTATCTTATGGCGGAGTTCAATCCGGTGGTGGTGGTGTGCGGCGTGACCACCCTTACTGTGCATGCGTATACCCTCTCCACTTCCCATCTCCCCTCCCCATCTCCACGTCCCCTCTCCCATCCCCCTCTCCCCTTTCCCCATCTCCACTTCCCCTCTCCCCTCCCCCTTTCCACTCTTCCTCTGAAACGCGGGCTAGACATGCCGAAATTCTCTCCTGCGCAACACCGCGATGAGCACTAGCGCATGCGCATCCCCTCCCCCTCTCTCTCCTCTCCTACGCTGCCCCCCTCTCGCATGCCTGCCGACTGCGTTCCCCGCTCGCCCTGTGAGAATTAACGGCCAGGCTGGAGGGAAGACAAGACGCGCGTAGCGTTCCTCTTCGCGTTCCACGACGCGAGGTCGGTAGCATGCCCAAAGAACGCCAACGGAACGCGATCGTGCAAGTGCACCGGCTTCGCAACGCCTCATAGTCCCCTTTAGCGGGAAATGGTGTAATTTTGTTGCGTTGGCTCTATCAGTGAGTGGTTAATATGATTGGACATTTCACCATAACTGCGATGCCCAAGACCTGTAGCCGTGCTGGAGATCGGCCACTGCGAAGAAGTCGCACATTCACTTCGTTCACTTCAAGCGGTACGACTTTAAGGTAGAGCGCAAGGTGCTGCGACCGACAGCCGTGTCGACCACATTTTCATCTTTTCCAGCTTACAAGCTAGACGCGTCCTCATTGAAAGGTAGACCAATTGTTCGTGTTTTGCCTGCTCCTTCCATATCGAACAGCAAACAATATTAACTAGACGAGTGCCAAAGCTCAAGAAAAGAAGCTGTCAATCCCTTGCGTGCAGAAGTTGCTGAAACAGAAAGTGTGGTGAATGGAATGACGTCGAACGCGGAAGGATCTTCTAGACTGGACGGCCGCCTACACAGCCCTGCCGTGGAAGACCGCGTTAAAACGCGAGAGTTAAAACCCAATGAACCTCCAGTTCGATGTGCAGCGCTGTGTGTACTTCCGCCATTTCTTGTTTTCGTTTTTCATCTGCGCTGTTTATTCAGGACGTGAGTACGCGCCAACTCGCCCAACTTGCCATTTTGGTACAATATGTAGGCAAGACGTTTGCATTTACTGTGTTTCAGTAATTTGGTTCAATGGTAACATCTCATGTTTGAGTCGGGTGTCATTTAAAAATGGCACTTATTAGTGCAACTCGAAGCAGATATACACCAGATTTAGCAAGTGTACACGTTGGAGATATTCCATGTCACGCTAGTTTATTTTGAAGAAGCAGAAAGTAATCACGCATCTCTAAAAAAACCCTCCCAATGAGGAAGTCGTCCACGCAGATAACAAAAGCTAGATCATTCAAACGACTGAGGACATCAACGAAGAGCAGTGGACCACTTTTGTTCCCAGTAGAAGAAAAAAAAGAACGATTGTTCAATAAAATTTTACATTCATTGATCTATCTTTTCGCAGCGGCGCTGTACAGCACGCTTATAGGTGTGTCTTCATGGAAGCATGCAAGGAAACCATGCTGATACGTCATCTGGCGTGTCTTGAACATAAACAGCCGAAATGCAATCACAGGTCAACGTGAGGCGGCTGTAATGACCACTAAAACGAATGCACGCAGCCGGCTGGCCGCTTGTGCGAGCGGGTTTTCTTTACCTGCTAGAGAGAACGCGCGCGGGCGTGCCACTGATCTCCACTAGGAGGAGCTGGATGGTGCATCGAGCACGCGGACGTGAAGCCACCGGAAGCCGCCGTTTTTGTCCCGGAAGAGAGCGTTTCTCTTTTTTTTTTAAAGAAATACCTGCCTGTAGCGCAGTAAACTGTGCGAACCGACCGGAAAAGTCGTCAGGGAAGACATTTCCCGCGTAAGTACCTCAAAGTTGCATAACTTTTTACGCATTTTGTACGCTGCAGCACTCCGCCCTATTCGGACGGTGTCGGCACGGCGTCTGTCATCTTTCGTGTAGCGTTCGTCGGCGTCTAAAGTGAGGCATAATCGCAGAGTTTGAAAAAATACAAAACAAGAACGATCATAAGAACAGCTGCCAAACGAGAATAATTCAATTGCGCGACTGAGACGGACAGAAGACGCCAGCTTCCGGGACAAACAGGGGAGCTCCCGGTGGCTTCACAAGCGCCCGCCTCGCAGAGCGGGGATGCGCCGTCCAGCCTTTTTATAGGAGGTCAGTGGGGCGTGCTCGCCGGCCGCGCCCGGCCAGTAGCGCTTCTTTCTCTTTTTTTGTTGTTGCGGCTTCGCGCCGCAAGGCGTCGCCAACTAAAGTACAGGAGAGGGAAATACCAGACAGTTGGCGAAAAAGTAGAATGAACTTAATCTATAAAGGCAAGGGAGAAAAGGATGACATTCGCTCGTATAGACCGCTAACCATTACATCGGTGCTATGCAGGCTGGCGATGCAGGCAGTAAGATTAAAAATAGAAGCGTGGGTAGAACAAAATGATATTTTGGGAGAACTTCAGAATGGATTTCGAATTGACAGGCGGTTAGACGATAATCTGTTTGTTCTTACCCAGTGTATAGAAATATCGAAAATAGAAAACAAGCCCTTATAGGTAGCTTATCTAGATATTACCGAGGCGTATGACAACGTTAATCAGGAAATTTTGTGGGATATACTGAAAGAAGTGGGCATAGGTGACGACTGTATACAGCTTTTGAGGGAAATATACCGAGAAAATACAGTTTGTATAGAATGGGAAGGAATAAGTAGCAAGGACAGCGTTGAAATTAGCAAGGGGCTGAGACAGGGATGTCCTTTGTCCCCGCTGTTATTCATGCTGTACATGGTGAGGATGGAAAAAGCTCTAGAAGGTAGCAACATTGGATTTAATTTGTCACACAAGCAGGTCGGCACGATGGTTGAGCAGAAGCTTCCAGGTCTATTTTATGCTGATGATATTGTCTTATTTGCGGACAGTCAAGATGATATACAGCGACTGGCAGATATATGCGGAAGGGAATGTGAGGCTCTAGGACTAGGATTTAGTGCAACAAAATATGGATTGATGGTATTCAATGATCACGAAGACCATGTGGTCTTTATACAGGGCCAAAAAATACCGAGGGTAAGCGAGTACAAGTACCTCGGAGTATGGGTAAATGAGGGGGATAGATATATGGAGGTACAAGAGAAAGTATCGGTAGCAAAGGGAAAGAGGAACGCTGCAATTATGAAGCACATAGCTTTATGGGGATACAATAGGTACGAGGTGCTTCGAGGGCTGTGGAAGGGTGTGATGGTCCCGGGGCTTACATTTGGGAACTCAGTAGTGTGCATGAAGTCAGAGGTACAATCCGAAATGGATGTAAATCAAAGGACGGTGGGCCGCCTCGCGTTGGGCGCTCACGGGAAGACGACAAATGAGGCTGTAAAGGGTGATATGGTATGGACAGGCTTTGAAGTGAGGGAAGCTCAGAGCAAAATGAGATTCGAAGAGAGGCTGAGGAAAATGAAGAACAGTAGATGGGCAGAGAAGGTTTTCAGGTATTTGTATAGAAAAAGCGTTGACACGCAGTGGAGAAAAAGAACTAGGAGGCTCACCAGTAAATATACGGCTAGCAGTGCGGGCGATATGGCAACAAGGAGCATTAAGCGGAAGGTCAGAGAGGCGGAGAGGACTTATTGGATGGTAGCGATGGAAAAGAATCCGGCTCTGAGTAACTACCGAAAGGAAAAAAAACGAAATAAGGAGGGAAAGGTTTTATGATAATTCAAGGGGAAGCGCTTTACTGCTTGAAGCAAGGTTGGGCTGCCTTAGAACGCGTAGTTATAAAGCGAGATTCAGTAACGAAGAACAATGTACATGCTGCGGGGGAACAAAGGAAACGATGGAACATGTACTGATTGAATGTGGCCATATTCACCCAGGTATACGTGTGGGCACGAGTCTACATGAAGCCTTGGGTTTTAGGGACAACAATGGAAAGCTGCACACGTCCGCGATAGAAATATATAAGAGACGGTTAGAGTATTGGTGGCAGAAAAGTAGAGATAAAGAACAAAAATAAATAATGGGGATAAAATAAGGTCATTCTGCTTTAAGAGGCAGAGAGATGGACCGTGAATTTATATTGTTTTGGTATAATAACATAGATTTAATCAATGTAGATAAGGTATTAGGCCAACATGAAACAAGGAAGCTTTTTTTTTCTTCGAGCCTGGTGGCAGACATGTCACCGCCCCGTTTTAAAGGGGACGCTCATAGCATCCATCCATCCATCCATCCATCTTCAGCGCATGTTCTGTTTGTATCTTTTGTGACGTTATCTGGACGCCCGCCGACGCCTGTTCTAACGGGAGTTTCGCCTCCTAATTATTTCTTCCTCCGTGGTTTGCAGTAACAACTTTATTGTGCGTATTAAAATACCTTTACTGCTTTGCTTACGATGCTCGCCTGTAGCAGTGTGCTCTCAGCATAGAGCACACGCGTTGAAGTGTCGTTGGCACATCTTCACTATGCGAAAGGTCACCAGTTGCACAATGCTGACACCGGTAGGCTTTTACGTGGAGCGCCGGCACGGTGACCGGGTGCCGCGTGAGAGGGACGCAACCATGCGAGTCGCGCACGGCCGATCGTTTCTGTACAGTGCGTGAATAAAAGCCGTAGAAAGATTGACACCACATGCATCATTGCAACCAATCCGCAGGCTTCGCTCGTGCTTGCCTCCTTGCCGGCGCGCTGTTGCTGGCCACGTTTCCCCGGTGCATGGCCGCCCGAAGCTTGTTCATTTAGTTAAAGCGATTGCGCAAGCAATGATCAAAATACGCGTTTGTGCTCGTACGCCCAGTATGCATCACAGAGCATTCTTTAGTGCCGTGAGAATGCGCGGATTTTTTTGTATCGCCGCGTCTATGTCGCGGTTTGGCTGAAAGCCCGAACAGATGAAAACAGAGCATCAGCATAAAAACTACAGCGTTTAAGAAAAGCTATACAAATTGCAGGCGTTTGGTCGTCGGAGCAGTAGTTTGGCCTGTCGGCCGGTAAGGCATCTTCATTTTTCAATTAGCAAATAAATGCAAGGTCTTACGGTATACTTTGCAATGTTCGTATAAACTTCCTTCAGTGCAAGAGCACAATACTTGGACGAAATGATTTCGCCAACGGTATTGCGCAGGCCCTCCCTGTTCCGTATGTTTCGGATCACCACGGAACGCACGCCGCACCGCCCACGTTGCTTCCGAGCCGGAGAGAGAGAGGGAGAGAGAGAGGAGCCTTGTACTGCGCTGTTCGCATGTAAACGAGAGAGGAGAATCTGCCCAGTCAATATGGCCGACTTCCGGCTTCACCGGGGCTTCACAGAAAGCAACGTCAGCGCCCCTCCTCAGTTTTTCCTCCCTCCAATGCGCGCCTCTTACAGAGATATACCGGAAGTCTCGCCTTATAGTACAATCGATCACTCTTTTTGACGGCGTCATTACCAAGGTTACGATGAACCACGTGTGTTGGCTAGCAGACACTGTTATGTTTGTCGTGTAGTGCACCAATGCCTCCTCTAAATTTATGCCTTTTCCAGAGAAGTCCTCCTGCCGGCGTGCAATCTCGGAGGTCATGACTCCGGCTGCGTGCCGCGACCAGTCGCCGTGTGAGAGTGCTCGCCACCGAACGGCTTAGTCACGTGAAATAACCATGGCAGCTGCTCGAAGGCAGCTGTGAGGGCAACGGCGCGCTGCCGGAGTTAATCTCGGAAGCCACTGATAGCTGTGCGTGTTTACAAGCGACCGCGAGAGGCGCTTGCCTACGTACCAGAGAGTGAGGGAAAGTCTGGGGGCAGGGCAGCGCGTTCGCGGCTCACGTTCCAGGCATAGTTTTTTTTTGGGGGAGGCTTGAGTGCGCACAATCAGTCCGGACGATCTAACAGACCTCGAGCGCGAGCTCTTGCGACTGAGGGATGTACTGCATGTCTTCGTGTTGAGAGCGCAGCACGTATGAGGGTATACAAGCCAGCGCGCGTGCCAGCGATCGCGACCGCGCCCTTAGACACAAAGCTCACAGTTGCTGCTCCAATGATACCCCACCCCCGCGTCATTTCATGATCCTTCAAGACGGGCGCGGCGTTTCCTCTCTCCTTCAGAAGCATTCGACGACAGGCCTGGCACGCGGTGATGTTATCGTATGCGCCCTCCGAGCGAGGGATATGGGCCGCCTCGTTTGATGTGGGCTTCGGCCACGTTCGTCGCCCCCGCGCGCGTGCTTTTACCCGCGGGTAAAACATACGATGCGCGGGGCGACGTCATCGATGTGGACTTGACGGGACATGACGGCGACGCCGAAGTCGAAACCCATCGAGGGTGTCTATATAATTGCTATCGCAATGAAAGCTCTTAAAAAAGAACGAATGCGCTCAGATTGCATAGTGCAGCAAGCTTTGTCTTCCGATCGGCCACTTAGCTAACTTTAGCAGACAATCCGTACTTGCGGGCGCTCGCGGCGAAGGGCCCTCGCATTACATCATAGGGATGGTCGATTAACTTGTTTAATCGATTAACCGTTAATCGCTCGTCGATTTAGCTTCTAATCGATTATTCGACATCTTTGATGGGTACTTTAAAAAGGAAATCTCACTGTTTGAGAGACATTGTTTTTGTTTGATCTCCACCCAAGGCTTTCTGTCAGACGCGCTAGAAATCACTTGTGTGCATTTGCGAGTGCGTGAAAATTTGCACCTTCGCCCACTGGACACAAGGAACCGGTCGTCTTTGGGTGAAGTCACGCATTCAAGGATGGGTGGCCATCATCCATGGACAATTCGGCAGCAGGTCATATTTCTCGAAGCCTGCATAATTGAACGCACCGATATCGGAGGCGCTTTCGGTAACCACGCCGGTCTAAAAGTTGCACCGTAAACATGCTGCGTGGCCGAGGGTGAAGATATCCTGAGAAAGGTAAAAGAGGAGAAGGGGGGGGGGGGAGAGCAAGTAAATAAGTCGCTCGCACTCGTAGGGTCGGCATCTTTTCTCAGTTTGTCCGTTGGATATTGTGGAAGCCCTCGATAGTACTCTAATTGCGGACTGACGTAATCTCTTCCTTGAGGTCACCCATGCGAGATTGCACAGCAACATACTGGCCTCAAACAGCCATCGGTACAGGCATCTGCGGGAAATGGAGTGACAGAAATGTTTGCCTCCCGGCTAGAAGAAACGGCACCTGTGCCAGTGTACTCCACAGGTTTCAAGCGGTCGTTCCCTTAACTCGGCGCTACGCGCTCCTCTTCAATCATGGATAAAGCCGGAACTGTTATTAACAACAATAATTGTTGGCGTTTAACGTCCGAAACCAAGATATGATTATGGAGGATGCCGTAGTAGAGGACTCCGGAAACTTCTACCAGCTGGGGTTCTTTATTGTGCACATAAGTTTAAGTACACGGGTTTAAGCATTTTCGCCTCCATCGAAAAAGCTGCCGCTGCGGCGGGGATCCAATCCCGCGTATTTGGTGAACCGTCGAGCACCGCTACCACTAGACCACCGTGGAGCCCGAACCCTGAGTGCTGTCTAATGTACCAGACATGGCAACATCTAGTATTTTGCGACCGTCCTCCCTTCGTGTCAAGACAGGAGCACCTAGGATGGTTGACATGGGAGTGCAAGCATCTGCTGAAAGCTGCATTTCTCCCGAAATATTCGGGCATACAGTATCACCAAATGCTACCAGGCCATTTTTTGAACACAAGTGGACTGTGTGCTAGACTTTTGATGAGCCGATGCGTAAAGTTGCGGATTATGAAAATGGTCTGTTAGGCCCTTTTCATACTTCAAGAGTGCGTTTCCTTGCGCTCCATATTCGCTCAACTAATTGCGGCACCTGTCATATTTGAATTGGAGACGAGGCCCTAGTTGCATGGTCTGGGGTTTGTCTATTATGCGTGTTTATGTTAAGTTAGCTGAGTCTACATTTTCCGCGTCATAGCGCAAGCAAACTCAGCTTGAACACACTGCTTGCAGAAGTGACTCGCTGCCAATAATTGGGTTAACTGCATCGCAGGAAAGCTCGCTTTACAATCATGAAAAAGGTATATACGCTATAAGGCGGACAGGGGGACTAGTTGGTATATAGCAATGAAATGTCATTATTAGCGTCCTTGTCCCCTTTATGCTCCCACTCATGTCTTATTATGTATATACGGATCACTTATTCCTGTGCCCATCATCAAACACCTTCCCTCTTTTTTCCACGGTGCGGAGGAGCAGGCTGGGGCGTGCAGCTCAAGCCACCCCTTCTGCGTTCTAAAATATTTTCTTTCGGTCTTTCTTTCATTGGTAAAGAATATTCTTTTATTTGCTGAGGGCTAAAATATAGCAGCAATAGGAACCAGTCAAAAAATAAACAACGCATATTACAATGTGGCACTTCTTGGACCACTGTGTATTGCAGTTACACAAAAAGACAAGTAAAAGCTAAGGGTTGAATAAACTACCAAAAAAGTTGCAATAGACACTGCATCGATCGCAACCACTGGTTTATCAAAGGCAAGGAGAGCTGAGTTTGTGCAGCAACACGGTGAAACAGCGCGGCGACAAATACGAACACGAACGAAATAAGCAACAAGATGATGCCCTGACATGTCTGAAATTTATAGAAAAGAACAAACTTCACTTTTTGAATGCTGACGCACCGCCTTGATGTTTTCAATCAATGAAGCCACTGCGCTGAAAACACAGGGACCAATGAAGAAGAGGACACAGCCTCACGTGAAGAGGACACAGCTTTTTGAACGATATGAATTACCAACAATCAATTCTTTTGAAACATAAGAATGTCTTACGAAATTGAAATGCGACCTGATTGTCAAGATAAATTACACAACCGTGGAGGGCTTTCGGCTAAAAAAGCGAGATATTGATAACTTGCCTGAAGAGGCAGATTCGTGCCTTCAAGAGCGGGGTCTTCGACATTGTCATTTTCGTCATGACCACCTTTCTTTGGAGGTTGACTCTTTGGCACGTTAATAAAGTGGGCGTGCAGCAGGTCATATCTTGACAGTTTCCGTCGCTGACTCCTAGTACTGCTTACCACATATATCAGAATTCACAGTCTTCGTTTTCGAATCTTCTGTAAACAACGTCCCCACCGCGCTCCTCTTGCGATTGCTCACCGTTTTGAGACGACAAAGGAAACGGTATACACACTAAAATGTAGTGTTAACGCAATATAGCCCGAAAGCCCCACATGTACTTTGCCGACGCTTAACCAGCACACGATAAAAGAAAAGAACGCGAGAGGAGGTGAAGGCTGTGAGCGGAGAGAAGCGGACAGGGAGAATTTTTGCCTCGTCGGGGTGGGGCCGCCTCCTGCCCGCGCTTGAAGCCTTGGGGAGGGCTTGTAGGCGGAGGCCGTGGGCAACAGAGATCAGGGCGAGTTCGTCTTATATCTGTGGGTTAGGGCTGCCGCACGGCTCCGGGCTCGTTCTACTAGCGTACAAATATGCGTTCTAGTCAGTGATGCCAACCCTAGGAATTTTCTATATATCTTAGGGATATGGCGTCTTTTTATTATATCTAGAGGTTCTCGTAAGGCTCTGGAAATGTTACAATACGCAGCCTAATCACAAGCACTACTGAGTAATCACGCTTTTTCAATTAAAAAGGCTATAAAAACAATATTTTTCGCTATTTGCTGTTTTCATATAAAAGGGCTTTGTTGTTCTGCTGGGCCGAGTGAAGGAGATCGCTGTTGATAATAATATCTGGGGTTTAACGTCCCAACACCATGATATGATTATGAGAGGCGCCGTAGTGGAGGGCTCTGGAGATTTCGACCACCTGGGGTTCTTTAACGGGCACCTAAATCTAAGTACACGGGCCTCAAACACTTTCGCCTCCATCGAAAATGCAGCCGCCGCAGCCGGGATTCGATCCCGCGACCTTCGGGTCAGCGGTCGAACGCCATAACCACTGGACCACCGTGGCGGGGAAGGCGATCGTTGTTCTTTCACGCGAAATTATTATATGCTGAATACTGGCGGGAAATGAAACTTTGTCGTCGTTAGCGTTAAGCACGCGAGTGTCATTATGAGCGTGCTGAGTGGTTGCTGCTTTGAGAAACGAAGATAAATTTTGTTTTGTAGTGCACATGAAAACATGCCAAGTTCACGCTCGCCACGTGCCTTCACCGTGCAAAGTCTATGTCTAATAACTTCTGGACCAGGAGACTTTCAGAGAAAAAGAGCGAAAGTAGGACTCACATGTGGGTGAGCTGGTGCGTGTTCATAATTATGAAAACGGCGTGACGGAACTAGACGAAAAAACTCTTCGTGTATTTTCAGTCTTTCCGTCGCGCCGTTTTCATAAGCACGAAAATAGTGAGAAAAATATTTGGTCATATGGGAAGTTTATCGAATATACACCGGAAGGCTATAAACGAGTAATAAAAGAGCCCTGTATATCTACTACAAAGGATGCAACAATGATTGCAAATGCAGAAAATTAAAAATTGACCGCCACATCGCAAGCTGCGAGTACAAGAAAAAGGCTACAGACTTGCAATTGGCCCGAAAGATCACTTCTATGCCTTCAATGAGTGAGCAAAGTGAACTTGACAGATTTGTCTGTCTCTGTAGCAACTGGCGCCACCTGGAAGCCCCTTATGTGCAATTATTCCGCAGAAAATGCAGAAAAAAGACCTTCAGTGGCTGTTGATATGGCGATTTTTACTTCTAAAAAGATTGAGATGAAGTGGGCGACACAGTGCACTATCTTTCTACTTCGTTAAAGGTGAATTAGCCTGAATGACAACATAAAAAGCCAATCTATTGATTTTTTGCGCAATCTAGGATATTTTCGGGGGTATTTTTAGGGATAGAATGTTGACTTAGGTTGGTATCACTGGCTGTAGTGAAATAGAGAAAATGCGCTCGACTTCCTCGTCTCGGCATCGCTCGCTTCGCGATCATGCGCTCTGGCCAAGGGGTTGTGTTGAGGGGGAAGGGTGGCGTAATCGATTAATCGAACAGTTTTAATCGGTTAAGTTCATTAATAGAAAGACGGACATCGATGACGAATCATCGTTTTGTGTCGTACTTTTGATCAATTAATCGATTAATCGTTCATTGATTTTACCATCACATTACATCAGTGCCGCTTTGATTGGGAGCGAACTCAGCTTGCGCGTGAAACCGAAGTTTATAGGGCAAATTAGATAAGGAATGTATCACTGCGAATATTACAAGTTAATCACGAAAATTCGTCCATATCATGCAACTGAACTCTGCCGGTAGTGTGCAGAGAGCGTTTCCACTGCTGCGCACATGTGTTGCCCGTTTTCTTCTTCTGGCCTAAATATACTTAGGTGAACTATATCAGCAGCATACGCTCTAAGGCTAAATTACCCGAAAGAGGAGTAACGGAGCCCAATAGGCGGACGCGATGAACGGACAGACTGTTGAGAAGCAACCGCCGAGGTATCCGTGCCGTGTGTAACCAGTTAATCTGCAAAGGGATCAACCGCGTGGGAGACGCAGGCCGTGTGCAGAGATACTTTCCGTGTTGAAACCGTTGTCAAGGGAAATATAGCCGTGCTCCTAGCTCTTGGGTCAGTCTTCCCACTCGTTTTCGTGATGGCGTGCTGGCAGTTGTGTCGCGCTCTGAGAGTTCGACAATCTAGGAACTAAGCCGCGGTGCCTTCGTTATGCACGTATGCGTGGATGAGCGTGTGGTGCGGCTTTTACGTTTCCCCGCACCCATTAAGCCTGGAGCTGCTCTCGACACATGGCGACGCCGCGCCGTATACCTCCGGCGTAGTCACGGCACCGCGTCGCCAGCGGCTGGGAATCGCGGCCGAGAAGATAGAAGTCCTATCGGATCCATGATTTCAATATGTCTCTGGGCACAAATCTGCGCTGGATTCTTTCACAAGTAAGTGATCGTTCTTTATTCTGCCTATCGCGTGCGCGAATCTGATCGCAACTGGCGGTAACGGACTCGATCGTGTTGTATATCTGTGCGCACAAAATGTACCATGCGGGCCGCTTTGGGCGTCAGCTCGCCCGTGCTTTGTGACCGCCTGGATATTGGCCGCCATTGTCGTCGGGCGCCCGGACGCTCGCTCATCGAGTGCTCGCCGCGGTGATGAGCTGCGGGTTCGCGATATCGGGCAGAGGCCTCACCGCTTCGCTGCGACGCGTTCGAAACGCACTGCGGTGGCCAGCAACGAGCTCGATTTTATATCGCGCGCATAAAATACACTGGCATGGGTTGGCGGGTGCTTTAACTAGCCGACTGTAGCTGCGCTTCGGAACTCTGTGATCGCTCGCGAGCAGTTCGCAGCCGTTCATGGCGGCGGCCCCGCTTTCGCTCGCTGTACTGCTGTTTGCTCGAGGAACGTATTTGAAATTGGACGCCGTTACCGTTAGGTTCCCCGTCGCTCGCTCACAGGCAGCCCGGCGCCGTTCGTAGCGGCGGCCCCGCGTTTGCTCGCTGTACTGCTGTTCGCTCGACAAACATTCGGGAAATTGGTCGCCATTACCGTCGGCTTCCTCGTCGCTTGCTCGCAAGAAGCTCGGCGCCGTTCGTGGCGGCGGCCCCGCGTTCGCTCGCTGTACTGCTGTTCGCTCGACAAACATTCGGGAAATTGGTCGCCATTACCGTCGGCTTCCTCGTCGCTTGCTCGCAAGAAGCTCGGCGCCGTTCGTGGCGGCGGCCCCGCGTTCGAACGCTCGCTCTTCTGCTCGAGATTCGCTGGCGGTAGCGACGACTGATGGGCTTGCTCGAGCTGTACGACGCCGCTCGCAGAAAACGCCGACTGGTTGGCGGCACGATGGTTGGCGGCACTTCGGCGTGATGGTTGCGATCGCCGCACATGAGCTGCTGCCCGATGTGGCTCAATATGTGTCCTCGATTTATGATATCACGCCTAAATTATGTGCATGCCATAATTTAGATGTGTGTTCATATTTCACCTTACACGTATTTGCCATGTGCAGGGGTGGTCAAAAGTTCCCAGGCCGCAGCGCCCGGCCGCGTAGCAGCAGCTCGCTGCTATCGGGGCGCTGCGATCGGAATCGCGCCTTGGCGTGCTGTACAGAAGCCAATCCCTGCAAAAATACTGGCACGGTTTCTGTTAATTGCCAACACGGTCGCTATAGCCACCGTGTTGGCAATTAGCAGCTTGTACTTTTGCAGTCATACATTCCTTATATCACCCTCCCCCCTCTGAATTTCGTTTTCATGCGCAAGCGGCGCTCGCCCGTAAAAAACGAAGCGGCACTGATGTAACGCGAGCGCCTGCTGCCTCGGGCTGTAGCGGCCGCTAAGCGTCGTTCACTGAAGTTTACCAAGCGGCTGATCAGGAGACAAAGCTTGCCGCACCATGCACCCTGGCTTCGGAGAAACTGCTTTATGATCATGACGTGCATAATTAAATTGGACGTCTGGTATCCGATTTGCAGCACATAATTAAATGCGCAACAAACTAGGCTAATTCGGTAACATTTGACATATTATAGCTTTGTTGAAAACTTTGTATAAGACGAGAAGTGACGCAATCATCATTAGGACTGATTGAGTTAGCAAAAAAAAAGAATGCAAGTTTTTTTTCACGCAGAACGATATAAACCGTCCTTGACCTCAATCGAAGAGACGTTAAAAAACTAAAAATGGCATTTTAAAAAAAATATTCTCTCAAAACTTCCGTCTCAAACCTTTTCTCTCTTGTGCCTGACCGGTTTATGTGGTCGAAAGGCTCTTCGTCTTGTTGGGGTGCTCTCTCGGTCAGGGACACAACTGCCTTCAGTCGCGTTGTATTTTGTCTTCCTGTGATTGTTCTGTCCCATTCTTCTTCGGCACTTCGTACAATACTGAAAGTGGTGACTTGCATGGCGCTTTCCTCTTGTATCGCGCTATTTGTCTGACTGATTTGCGCACGAAGATCACTTTTGCTTTGGGTCTCGTATTTTTTATTTCTAGTGCATTCTAGCCTGTGTCGATCCTCAAATAGCAGACGTCGTCGCGTGACGGTTCTCCATATTGCACCGGGTGCCTCTCAGAGAGTGACGCGGCTGATCAGCTCGCCACCGTGCGTATGACGGAGAGAAAGCTCTCTGTGTTCTGGTTGCGTCTCTTCCTGATGGCGTACCTGCAATGCCTTTAGATGCGAAGCATCTTATGGCGGAGTTTAATCCGGTGGTGGTGTGCGGCGTGACCACCCTTACTGCACATGCGCATCCTCCTCCCTCTGCTCTTCTACGATCCCCCTCTCACGCGCCTCATTCTCCTGCGCAGCGCCGCGATGAGCGCCAGCGCATGCACATCCCCTCCCCCTTTCTCTCCTCTCCTACGCCCCCCCCCCCCCACTGTCACGCGCTTGTCGACCGTGTTTCCCGCTCGCCCTTTGAGAATTACCAGCCGGGCTAGAGGGAAGACACGACGTGCGTAGCGTTCCTCTTCGCGTTCTATGACGCGAGGTCGGTAGCATGCCCAACGAACGCCAACGGAACGCGATTGTGCAAGTGCTCCGGCTTCGCATCGCCTCATGGTCCCCTTTAGCGGGAGACGGTGTAATTTTCTCTATTTATTCCTATTGCCACGTGCGTTTCTTATCACTTTTGCTGTATTCGGTTTTCGCCCAAAAAGACTGTCAGCAACGCTCAGCACAAACGGCGCCTCATTGTTCGAGAAGCTTCGCGATTATTGTAGGTCGTTTTTGTTAGATTTCGCGCAAGACGCGAACATTCGAGCTTATTCTAGAGCTTGCGCGAGAACAAGCGATAACGCTGGAATATTCGACTGCACATGTATAAATGCAGACGTGCTTCACCGCTTGTCAGTGATCGACGGCCGGAGGCTCTGTTCAACCGCTATCAGTGCGTACAGTGTGTATTGCTGTAAATGAACTTTCCTTTTCTCGCAACAAGTTCGACCAAATAAAAAGTTTCATCTTGGACACGTCGCCTGCGGTCTTCGTCGGCGTCACGACCACGTGAAATTATCATACTCTGCTGGAAGATTAGCACAACTACCTTCACCTGTTCGAGGAAGATCCTTGCGTGCTTGTAAGCATAATTGCTGCTCCTTTCTCGGGCGTTCTGTTTTGGATGGTTGGCACGTATTGCGTCTTCTCTGCTGGCAACTGCCTAGCAAGATGGACTTTGTCGCGGCAACCTCCTGGCGCTAAGCGCAGTGCTCACTCGGCCAGGTCTTTTGACGTAGCGGTAGACTTGAAAAGTTTGATCTAATAATTGCAGGCGCCCTTTCCTTGCCGCATATGGCCATATCTGCAGTGGCGATGTCTTCTGTAGATATTACTGGCGCCAGAAGCAGGTCCTCTTATTTTTGCGGTAGATGCACGTCAAGTTCCGTTTCGAAATTGCCTCTGTCGCTACTTTCACTCATAAGTCGGGTCCAGATGAGAGAAGCTTCGTCGCTTGAGTTGGCGTGTTGTTTCTCAAGGGAAGTCGGCACAGAAGTTATCAATCAATAAACCTTCTCTATCCTTGCAGTAGACTCGAATCGACGCTCATGCTGTCTGTCCACAAGTCGAATCAAGGTGAAAATATGGCTCATGAGGTGCGCGATAGATCGAAAGCGTCGCTGTAATTCGTTTCCGCTCGGTCGAAGTCGTCGGTGATGCGATCTAGCACTCTCCCGCCAAACTGTTTGAGAACATACCACTGATGCGCCAAAGCGTTGTTGGCACAAAGTAGCTCTGAAAAAAAAAGTCTGGCAAAAGGTGCATGACCTCATGGGTAAGGATGATAAATGATAAATCGGTTATATCGAAGCTCATGATAAAGAGTGAACCATGTTCGGATGCGCCAGTTGCTTATATTTCGTGAACACTTCCTTAGAGTCGGCGTTTCTGGGGCCTTTGTCGATGACATTAGCAATCATACTTCTTACGCAACTAACAGCATTTTATACTCTGTTTTCATGTTCCGCAGATCCCAATTTGAAGTAAACAAACTATTGCAAAAATTAAAAAAAAACTGTGCCCGTGGTGTCGGTGACTTAAAACCCCAGCCTATCAAAGCAGTTGCCCATATGATAAGTAAGCCGCTATCGCATATCGCTAACACAATTCTTATTTCAGGTATTTTTCCTGATGAACTAATGATCGCAAAGGTATCTGTCATCTTTAAAGCCGGTGATAAAAATGACCCTAATAAATATAGGCCTATCTCATTATTACCTATTTTCACAAAAACGTTCGAGCACGTTATAAACTTAAGACTTTCTAATTGCTGCTGGATAATAAAGAAAAAAATACTTGACAATCTGGACATAAATTACTCACCTTAGAATTTTTCTCAACCTCAAGAAAGCTTCGACTCAGTGCAACACCATAGTTTATTACTGAAACTCCATCCATACGGAATTAGATGCGAGGCTCCGGAAATTATAAACAAGTTAATAAGGTAATCGACTGCAGTACACTAGTCTCGGTGACACTAAATCTAGCGTAGGTAATGTCACTTGTGGCGTTCCAGAAGGATCAGTCTTAGGGCCCTTTGCTTTTTTGATTTACATCAACGATCTTCCTACCATACCATTAACACCTTGAATAACAGAGAGCTGAGCTAGTTGGTAAGTATTCATTCTAAAAGAGAGGGCGTGGCAAACAAGGACACAAGAAGAGTCATGGCATATCGAGAATAGTGGTAGCGCATGCGTGAGCCAACCGTCGATTATCTTGCATAAAAAATGAAATCAATGCCTTAACAGTTATCTTTCGCGTTGGCCCTCACGCGTGCCAGATTGATAGGTTCGCCTATTGCATGGGCATGCGCAGATAAGTTTCGTGGCCTTCTTCCTTTTCTGCCGTTCTGCGTCTCTTCAGTTGTAGTCGGTGTTTGTGGTGTCCTGACTTCTTTCTTGTGTCCGTGTTTTCACGCCCTGTCTTTTTAAAAAGAGTACTTCTTTACTCTGATGACACCAGTGCATTCTTTGCCGGTTACTGCCTCAATCAGCTTGAACAACAAGCAAACCTTCGGTTGAAACATCTATGTGACTGGCTTAACTGTAATGAATTAGAACTAAACACCGAAAAAAAATATATGTTTTATTCCGTCCACGCAATAAGACTATCGCAAGCGAGCCTACAATAACATTCGAACGGCAGAAAGTTGAACGTGTCACAGTGCATAAATTTCGTGTGACATTTTTTCAGGAACACTTAGACTGTTCTTTACACACCAATCACGTCCGTACCAACAATTCCAGGTCCACGGGTATCATCTGCAAATTGCGACAACTCCTCCCTCAGGGGTTAAAAAAACAACTATATTACATGATTGTTCACTCACATCTCCATTATTGTCTTCTTCTATAGGGGAATACGACTAAAGCAAACACTGATAAAATTCATATAATAAAAAAAGCTTTACGACTAATATCAGGGGTATCATTCAGGCATCACAGTGCGCCTCTCTTTAAGGAACAAAAATACTAACGATAACCAACGTCATGAACCAAAAATTGGCTATGCTCAAGATAATAAAGGTGTACGGGCATAGCTTACGGCTGAGAATTTTGTTACTCTGAGGATTCCTCTGCATTGCTAGCGTTTTCAGGTTGAGCAGCTATCCGTACTAGACATTTTTAGCCAGCGATTACGTTAAGTGGCATAATCATAATCCCATATCATTTAACGTTGGTGTATTGCTTATTGGTTTTAAAGCGTCACACTCGTGGGCAAGTTCCATGATTGTATTATCTTTGTGACCGCCTATAAGGCGAAGGTGTAAGATTTTCCTTTATTTGAATGCGCAGGCCGTTCGGTGGACTGGTGGTCTGCAGGGATAGTGATGTACAAGCTTATAACGGGCCGCGTGCCTTTTCGAGGAAAGAACAGGCAGGCGGTGCGTGACCGTATCATCGCAGCCCGCTACGTTTCCCGCGTGCTGAAGATCGGGAGCACTCTGCCACTACGCCCGCCAAGGACATGACGTTCCGTATGCTGCGCAAAAACGCCGTTGACCGCCTGGGATCGCGCACTTACGCCGAACTGAAGACGCATCCTTTCTTTGATCGCTTCAACTGGAAGCGTCTACACCGTGATCGCCACCTGTGCGATATCCCCAACGTCGGGTCACCAGCCAATGGGACGAAGAAGGCTGCCGAGTCGGCCACTATTCCCGCTAGGCGTCGCAATTTGAAGCTCGTCGACATGCGGGATGTGAGCGCAGATGGACAGCGGCCGCTTCTCTGTTTCTCCTCTGGCTCCTTCAAGAAGCTGATCCTTGCTGTGAGTACTCAATTTTAATGGCTCGCCAAACACTCGCTCGCGTTAGGATAATATTAATGATTGTTGGGGTTTAACTTCCCGAAACCACGATATGAATATGAGGGACGCCGTAGTGGAGGGCTTCGGAAATTTCGACCACCCGGGCCTCTTTAGCGTGCACCTAAATCTAAGTACACGGACGTCAAGCTTTTCGCCTCCATCGAAATGCGGCCGCCGCGGCCGGGATTCGGTCCTGCGACCTTGGGGTCAGCGGTCGCCCACCTAATCATTACAGCCCCCTGGCGGGTCGCTCGTGTAAGGATGCACCAGATAAAAAATTCGGTAGATCTCCTGCATTGTGAGAACCATTTTCATGGGAAGCAGTCAACGAGTTGCTTTCTATATGCAGTGTTTTAGGCCTTTGAACGAAGCGTTACGAGGTGGGCCTACGTGTTGTTTAAATGGAATAGTTGTGTGCACATCGTGGGTTCTTACCATGCACGTTGACTACACTGGCGTTTTCAAGAGCAAGTCATCGGCTGACAAAACGTCAGCACTCATGTAAGATCTCTCATGTCAGTTTTATCAAACAAGTCCACGCTACGGTGCGATAATGTGTGTACCATACGTAGCATTCGTTAGCGTTTTCCTTCGGGGTCGAGCAACGCTTGAATGCAGCTTGCTGGGTAATAGGTGTACATACGTAATGTTTGTTAGACTATTATTAAGCGTAGCTAACACTGGCGGCACAACAGTCGACGATAACCCGACATGACGCCCATATCAAAAAAGTGCATATGTAATGCTAATTCTTTGTTATAAAATTAGGTAGCCAGCGCTGCAGCCACAACTGACGTTGCCCTGACCGACGCCTGCATAGGACTTTTTTCTCGAGCAGTTTGAAGACTTGGCATGGCTCTGTGGTAGAATACTTGACCGGCACGCAGAATGCCTGGGTTCGTTTCCTGCTGGAATCCTGCTGGGTCCACCTCAGGAGCTGCTCAGCGATCGAGGCCGTGTCTTTTTGTCGCAAATCCTCTAAGCCATTCTCAAAGAGTGCAACGCTGTTCACCGCAAAACCACTGCTTACCACCAGCGACAATTGGCCTCACCGAACGCTTTAACCGCACGCTCGGCGACATGCTCTCGATGTACGCCGCCACCGATCACTCAAATTGTGATGCCATTCTTCCCTTCGTCACGTACTCCTACAATACCGCCCCTCAGAGCACTACTCGTTTCTCACCCTTTTTATTATTGTACGGCAGGCACCCGTCGCACACAACCGACACAATCCTTCCCTACAAGCCGGATCGATCTGAATGTGCGCCTATTCTGCCACAGCCAGACTTGCTGAGGAGCGTCGTGAGCTTTCCAATACCTTTACTACCCATGACCAAGAGCGGCAAAAGAGCATTCGCGGTGACACCACCACTTCTGCGCCCACGTTCCTCCCTGGAGCGCTCGTATGGCTCTCGGCCCCTACCACTGCAACTGGCCTCTCTTCCAAACTACTACCCAAATACGAAGGCCCTTACGGCGTTGTCGAATGCACATCCCCGGTCAACTATCTGATCGAACTCATCGAACCTCTTCGGAATGCGGCGTTGAGGGCACGACATTGTGAACGTGCAGAGCCTGAAGCCCTACCATGACCCGCTCAGAAGTGACAAGCTGTTAGGTCGCCAGGCGGGTCCCTTTTCGTACCCGTGTGATTGTAGCGAAGCGTTCGTACTCTGTAATGGATCGTCCTCTGGAGCGCCTTCTAGTGGGTCGTCCTCTTCTCTGAAGCACGCCCCTCGTGCTGAGTGGTCCGCGGCTCCATCTTGACTGTCTCGCCGTTTGTGCATCGTCACAGGGCAACCCTCTCGCATTACGATCATTAAAATTCACAAAACGACATTCTCTAATCAGTGCCCGGGACCCTTGCCGCCCATTGAGGGAATAATAATGTTTTCGATGATATCGATCCTTGATCCAGCTGTGAGCCTATGCGTCTCACTAATTGGATTTATCTGCCACTTCAATCACCGACGGCATACAAGATAAGTGGTCCCGGACGTCGTACAGTGTAGTGTAAGTGGCATAGTACTGTACTTAAACTGTCATTACACTAAGAGGCTCTCAATCTGTCCGTTTCATTTACACCCCTTGTCTTTTTCTACATCTTTTTCTCTCCCAAAAAGAGCAAATGCGACTAATGAATATTGACGACGCGGCAACACTACCGTTTCTTCGATCTTACACCCACGCCGACACGTAAAGCAGGCGCTGAAAGCCCCCAGTCCCCACCCCACCAGTCCTTTAACACGATAACGTCGCAGAAGGACGTCAAATATGCCAACCGTGCCTTACACCGAAGGTGCAATTCTAGACGCGCGGGGCCATTACAGTGTCTTTAAGGGGAAAGTGGGGGCGCGAGGCTGTAGTTGTTGGGAATGTGGCATCGCGTGCCTGAACTATACACAGTTTTCGCGTTTATGAAAGCCCTCTTAGTGACCCCCTTATTACCCTTTTTTTCATTTTTTTCTTTTTTTTCTCTTTTCTTTTCCCTTCCTTGTTTACGTTCCTGTTTCCCCGTCCTTTGCGTGCTTTCCCCCCTCTAACTCTTACATGGTTATTGAAGAAACGCACGACGCTGTAAATATCGTTATTTATGTATTGG
>NC_051182.1:2541450-2642286 GCF_013339695.2 Rhipicephalus sanguineus | reverse complement strand
TATTTCTATACGTTTTGCACGGCTGACCCAGCTTTATTTCTTCCACTGAATATGAATCATAGCATTCAGTAATAATGAATGAGGCAACGAGAACCGAAGAACCGAAGGCTACTGAACTTTGTCAGAAGAAAGCAATGCATGCAATAGCAATGAACTGGAATGTTATACGAAGAAAAGCTAGCAGCTAACTCTTTTGGAACTGATATCGCGTAACTGTACAACGCTGTTGTAAGGGAATACGGCCGCTCCAGGGAGCGAAGCGCTTTTCGCGCTGCCTGTCGTCTCAACGCCAAGTAAGCTCTGAGAGCACGGTACATACACGAGCCGTCAAGTGATGCCTATCTAGATCAAGGAATTATACCCAGCCGAAAACAGACTACACAGGAAACGGTGAAGGAGACAGGAAAGCGGCCAGACTACCAACTCTTTTAAGCACCAAAGCGAGGCTCAAATATATAGACTCATGCGGTCACAGCTCTGTTGTGTCTGCTGTAGCAGAAGGATTGCTACAAAAAATGAAAGGGAAAAGAAAAAAACACAAAGGCTTGGCCTGAGCATAGGAGATCGCAAGTAGTTTCCTATACGCACCGAGTTGCGCATGGCCTGAAAAAGGTGGCTGTCAGGTATGGTGTGCCTGTAGTGTTCTCGGCACCAAGGAAGCTGAGTGGTTTATGCGCACGTATTGGACGAAAGAAAAAAACCACAGTGTGATACGAAGCATGGCCAGATCTTTTTGGATTGTGCTGTTGGCGTCGTATACGAGATACCACTAACTGTGTAAACACTAGAGCGTGGGAACCTTTCAAAACGTTAGAAAAGGGAACAGGATCGAATCTGGCCCTTCACTGTAAACAGTGCAAATGTAAGCCGGGTACTGACTGATTTGAGAATTTTGGGCCGAAGTCATGAGAAAATGGCACGTGAAATACTTGAGGTATTTCACATTGCGATGAAGGGCGAAGCATGCTGTAGTTATAGCTCTGTCGCGTTGCGCAGAATGGAATCAGATTTCCTGCAATCTTTTTTGTAATCTCGAGAAGGAAATGAGGATGCGAAGATGACACACAGTAATAGCATGCTATGCTTTGTGTTATGCTTATATGGTTAGTTCGGTTGATGTTAAGAGCGATAGTGATATGACCATGTTACCGCATGAGTGTATATATTTGAGCCTCGCTTTGATGATTAAATGAGTTGGTAGTCTAGCCGCTTTCCTGTGTCCTTCCCCGTTTCCTGTGTTCGTCTGTATTCGGCTGGGTATAATTCCTTGATGCAATGCACCAACTAGTACGTACAACTTCACTCAGTTCACTACTCATAACGAAACTTTCAAATCGTTGTAGTTTAGGGCTGGAACCGAATAGATGATCCGATTATTAGCTGAGTGTAAACAGTGACTTTCACCAATATGTAAGAAGTAGTCATGCAAAACTATCGATGGCACTATCGATAATATCGATAGCTCAGTCACTATCGAACTATCGATGGTACAAAATACTATCGATAGCGCTATCGATAGTAAATTCCATGGTACTATCGATAGTATAATGTCAACAGCTCAAGCTCATTGCCGAATAAACTTGGTTCCCCACTCACGTGGTATCTAGTGCAGCCGGAGGAGCAGGCTCAAGGGCAAGAAAGTTGACATGCTTGTGTTCTTCACTAGAGTGCTTTGCTGACAGATGATCATAAAGTCAAACTGTTCTACTGTAGCGGAAAGGAAGCCGTTAAGTATAGCGAAACTGCGCGGCTTCAAATTTATATCGCATCTAATGACTTCCAAATAAAAAACGCCAGGCCTGCGCGGAAAGCGGAGCACAGTCACAGCGAAAGCTGGAAGAGCGGCATTTCTAGAGCCCGTTATAAACTCTTTCATGGCTACTATACAAGTACATTATCAACGTACCCACTACGCCACAAATCATAATTTTTGGGGAGTTGGGAAGCACCCACCACGACATTATTCGTTATTCTGCGGAGAAGCGAGGTACCATCTGTTAGGCATTATGTGCACTTTATTGATGCGACGGTTGATGGGGATGAAGAATTATGGCTGAGCCCTTTGTAATGGGTAGGATGCTTTAAACGACCCACTAGTACGTAATTCATATTGTAGAACTTAGAACTTTATTTCCAACACAAAAAGTTGGGGGTTCCCTAGGCAAAAAAGCTGTTGAAAAACAGCTTTAAGGGACCTGGGGGACCGTACAGGCAGCAGTGAATAAAAAGTGTAGCTAATACAACTAGGTATAACAAATACAACTTGATACAAACTTATACAACTAATACAACTTGATAAGACATAATAGCATCGTTACACAGGGAAAAATGAAGATAAAAAGACACAACAAAATTCACAGATACAGCGAAATGAATGTTACAGGGAAATGCACAAGAAAAATAAAATGCACCCATATAACTAGGAAAATTGCACATACCGAAAATGGAAAACGTTGGAAAAAAATGCAATGGATGAACAATGATGCAGTGACAATAAATGAGATTATGCTGTAATGGCTGTACAGTCGTTTAGTAGAAAGTCTTCCTTGTTTTTTAAATCTATGGGGAGGGACATCAAAATTTATTTGTGAAGATACACGATTTATTAGTGCAGGTATCTGATAAGTGAGGGCTGACCTTCCATAATTCGCACGTGTTCTTGGTATTGGTGTCTGTGTATTACGTAGTGAATAACGTCCTGATGTTGCATGTGACATGTCTGTCAGATCATGTTTGTGTATGTGCAGGAGTAGTTTATAGTCGTATAATTTGCTTGCTTTAAGCAAATTATACTTAAGAAATAAAGGACTTATTGGTAAGTCTTTTGGTACACTAAATAGTTCTCGAATAGTCTGAGCACTTTCTTTTGCATTGTTTCCAGTTTTTTGTAATTTGTAGTTGTCGTGGTACCCCAAACAAGTGTGCAATAAGATAAGCGGGAGTAGAAATGCGCGTAATATATCGCATTTTTTAGATGTAAAGGAATTAAATCGGATAGTTTAAATATTATACAGACGGCTCTGCTTAGCTGTTGATGTGTGTATTCCACGACATGCTTTCTTCAAACCATAAGCCTAAAAATTTGTGACATTTTACGCGCTATAAGACGGTGCCCTGATACGTTAGCGTAAGCTCAGTGTCACAGGGCTTATTAACCGGCTTAAAGAGGACGTAATTAGATTTCTTTTTATTTAGGAATAATTTATTTGCGTGAAGCCAACCATCCAGCTGAACAAGATATACGTTTCTCGCTTTCTGAAGCTGAGTAAGTGTGTGCGCTGAAAAAAAGACGTTGGTGTCGTCAGCGTACATTACTAACTTGGGAGAGTTAGGAGTATTAAATAAGTCGTTAACATACAATATAAATGACAAGCGTCCCAGAATCGAACCCTGGGGCACTCCTTGTTTTATCGTGGTTGTAGGGGAGGTAACATCACCAATTTTGACACTGCTTTCTACAAGAAAGATAATTCTTTAAAGGGGCCCTGCAACACCTTTCTTAGTTATACTGGAATAGTCTCATTATTGACGTATGACTCTTCACGAGTCATATGCCGCAAAAATTTTTCGAATCCGTCAAGTCTAAGTGGTGTTACCAAATTATAGAGATCACGTTCCGCAGCTTTCTCCCTCAACTCAACGCCGCGAGCGCGCGGAGAGCTAGGCAGCGACTCGAGGGAGGGAGCGCAGACGAGCGAGGCTCCGCCCAAGAGCGCCGGCGGAAATTTTTTCTTCATTTTTTTCTCTCTGACGTCTGGGCGCAACCACGTGGTCTGTGCCGCCACTTCCGGTGGGCTTGCGTCGTTCTCGTCGAGCGGAGCCGATGTGTATCGCGCGTGCTTGAAAACTGCGCGTCGGTTTGGTAATGTTGGGTGTGCACCTCGAACGCCGTAGTGTTTTCATCGCTCTGCCAACCATGGAAGCAAACCTGCGCGCTCGTTTGGAACGAATGACAGCTGAGATCGGTTTCGGCCCATACTCCGATACACCGCCTCGTAAGACGGCACTGGCAGACGACCCCGAAGCGCCGCCATTACCGGACGCCAGCATTGTTATCGGAGACATGCTACACGGCTGCCTCGGTCGGTCGTGAGAACGTGTTGACGATGCAGTTCCCAGCTGACGAGGCAACACTCGAACGGCTGCCACTCTCAACGGCAACCGGCGATGGTCAAAAGCACAGAAATGTTCACGTTTTCGGCACTGCGCATGACGAAGAAAACGGAACCACGCAACTACGAGCAGACGAGCTGTCGGTGAGACCGGAAGTGCTAATATTAATGTTTGTTCGGTGTTTTTAACGCGATAACAGAATATAAACATACATATTATCTACTTATTGAACTCAAAATTAACAACGAAAGTAATAATGAGGGTGTTATCGTGATTATAACATCAGCCAATGGTGGAACTGCCGACAATCGCGTCATATTTTGCGGACTAATACATCATTTGTCGAGAGAAGAGGGAGCGATTTTCAGCTGACTTTGAGAATTTATTGTAAATTCCAGGCCGTGCGCATCGCTATAATATTTGGCTCGCGTGTTCTCGGGAGCCTCGACTACCGATCGGCAGCGCTTTTTGAGCATGCTCGAAAAGTGTTGCAGGGCCCCTTTAAAAGATCTAGGGCGACGCCGCGAATGCCATAATCATTAAGTTTCAGTAGCAAAATGAGTGATTAACGCAATCGAACGCTTTCCTTAGATCAATGAAAAGACCTATACACTGTAGAGTTTGTTTTCAATGTCATGTATTTGATCCTTCACATGTAAAAGAGCTAGCTCAGTGGTTTTCTTTTTCTGGAAGCCGTACTGTGCATCGTTTATAATTTGGTGCTTATTTATAAAATTAACAAGACGCGTGTTGTTGACATTTTCAATTACTTTAGATAACACGGGTAGCACCGAAATGGGTCTGTAATTATATCACCAACAGCACCTCCCTTATATATTGGGCATATGCGAGCAAGCTTCAGATCTAAGGGGAAGATTCCAGTTTCAAGCATTCTGTTAATAATGTGTGTTAATGGTGAAGATATAAGAGCCGCAACGTATTTAATGGGTAAGGCACTTAACTCATCAATTCCTGCCGAAATATTGTTTCTAATTTTGCCCAATAATTTTTCTACCTCTTGTGGACTTGTAGGAAATAAACTAATTGAGTGTAGCAACCTTTCGCCTTTATGTGTAGTAACATGACAGGATTCAGAACTGAGATTTGTTTGAAATTCGCCCACATTCGTAAAGTATTCGTTCATTTATGTAAGTGCTTCCAAATCCGTTTTGCCATTGGCAAAAGCGGCAATGTTAATACGACGTTTCACTTTCGAGTTGTTTGATAAATTATTTACTTCGTTTCACAGCTTTCTGGGTTCATTAAGTATACGAGCAAAAAGCGTTTCATAGTAGCAGGTCTTAGCCTTTTTCAAATCGGCCTTTAACTTATTAAGGTATTTTTTTAAAATCGCTAAGTAGAGCAGCATCACGTGTCTGTACAAATGCATGATACATTCTGTTTTTATGTTTTATTCTTTTGTACAAACATCGACTAACTGAAGGCTTGCGAATTTTTTTTCTTCCTGCGGAATGGAACAAGTGGGAAGTGTCGGTCATAGATAACCTTAAGTGCCTCATTAAAAAGACAGTATGCTTTATCAGGGTCTTTTTCTGCGTAAACGAAGTTCCACTGTGTGGTTACCAGCGCATGATAAAATTCGTTAAGCTGATCCGAGTTCATTCTCCGATAACACGGCTTTTCGTTGGTGTCGCGCCTGTCACTGTCAAGCGGAAAAAATGTGAAGATAGGCAGGTGATCGCTTACATCAAGTGATAATATACGACTGGTGCAAGTTTGACTGGGGGCGTTTGTGATACTTACATCGAGCAAAGCGGCACTGTGGGTGGTAAGACGAGTAGGTTGTGTGATGACATTGGAACAAGCAAAAGAGTCTAGAATAGCTTTCGGCTGCTCACAAGATGCATCCCCACTGAGCATGTCAACATTCACATCACCCATGATAAGGAATGGACTACGCATCACATGGAGTTTGCGCCAGAAGCTTTTCTATAAATAAAAAATTCAGACTTATACCCAGTGGGAGGGCGGTAAACAGCTGCAACTATTACATTTGGCACACACATTGTAAGACACTCTATATGAGGCGTCATACAGGTCAAGTCGTCGATAACGTCATGATTGAGGGTATCTTTAACATACATACTGATCCCACCACCGCGATTTGAAGAACGAACAATGCCATTATGAACATAACTCGCGAACTATGGTGGGCTATCTTTCGGAGTCAGCCAAGATTCCGTAAAACACAAATCATGAAATTTATTCTCAAAACGATTGAGGAACAGGCTGATGTCATCCGTTTTGTTTCTAATGCTGCGAGCATTTAGATGAAATGCAGCAAACTGCTCAGACAACGCTTTGAAGATACACAAGAGATTATCTTGGTCATAATATTGGCAATCTGAAACATTGGCCATCCTGGGGTAGTTAAAACAGCCCAAGTTCTCAGAGTTAATTACTAATGCATCTTATCTATATCTTCCCGACAACAGATTCCAAGTCTCTCCGATGTCTCCGATTTTCTCGCGAAGATTTTCCCTCCTTGCGTCCAGACGAATCGCCAGCCAACTTCCCGTTTCGTTGCCACCGCGGCACCAAGCAACTGTTTACCCTGACGGGTTTTTTCGTTTACAAAGATTGGTGCTGAGGTCTTGAGACCAATTTCTCTAGCCGAGGCCTCACTTTTCTAGCTTTCATGAGAACGGCATTCCGCTTGTCGCGTCGCACAAAACGTACGACAATGCTCCTAGTTCCTTCCTGAGATATGCCCATCCTATGACAGGTGTCAATATGAGATTCCGTGACCGGTTCCTGGATTGCGGCACACAACATTTTCACAATCTCAATTGGCTCTCCTTCATTTGGCGCACCTTTAATTTCAAGGTTGTTAGCACGGGTATATTGTTCGAGCTCTTCCACTTTTATTTGTAGCTGTCGATTTTCCGTCACTAGTTTCTCGTTAGCTTTCCGTGTTATTACTAGTTCTTCGCGCAAAGCCTTGAGTTCTTGCGACAGCAAATTGACACTGTCACAAGTCTCACTACAGTGATCAACGCTCTGTTTGAAACCACGGAGCCCGACCCGAATTTCTCTCTTAAAATCCTCAAGCGCTTTGTTAATATCCTTTGTCATGTCAGGAAACACAAACACACAATAGTTTGCCAGCAGCGCAAAAGTAAAAAACTCTTATAGTTCTAACACAAGTGGAACAACGCTCACCTGCGTGAAAAAATATACAGCATCAGGCGATGTGAAGTCGATGCGCAGTGCCGCCAAAGTGAAGATCACCCGGAGGATGGTCGTTTATATATGCAGGGTCAGGAAACCGCTGGACATGCGCAGGAGTAGTGTGGATTGCTTCCACCACCAACAGCTGATGTGGCCGGCAACCAACGGATCCGATCCTTTTTCCGCTTCGAAGGGCAGTTTCGCTGTGTACACTTCAAACAGGCTGCGTGAAAAAATATACAGTATCAGGCGATGTGAAGTCGATGCGCCTCGCCGCCAAACCGCGCCCGTTCGTTATTTAACTGTGCCACCACGCTTTATAACATACGTTAACCAGACAAACGGAGAGCGAGAGAGAGAGAGGGAGTTAACTTTATTGAGACCCTGAGGAAATGGATCCTGAGAGCCTTATGGGCTTCCTTGGCAACCAATAGAAGCGCACTTGCGAGGAACCCACTACGCTATAAATTATAATTTTTGTGAAATAGGGAAGCAGCCACTATGCAATTTTTCGTCATTCTGCGGAGAACCGTGGTACTCGCTAAACACCTGTAAGGCATTATGTGCACTTTGTTGATGCTGTGGCTGATGACGATGAAGAATTATCGCAGAGGCCTTTGTAATGGGCTGGAAGCACTCAACAACCCACTCGTTACGCAATTCGCATTGTGTGACGCCTGGTTGTTATTTCACTCTTCGACCACACTACATTACGTATGTTAATGTGGTTCCTTCCCGACATGAAGCCTGTATAGGGTCTTTTTGGAACGCAGTTTCAAGCACTGGCATGGCCCCGAGGTAGAACACTAGGCTCCCACACAGAGGGCCCAGGTTCGGACCTCGTTCCATCCTGGAAAATTTTTCTTATTTCCTTTTTTTTTCTTATTTCGTGCGATAGCGGTTACGGACACCGGCGGCGGCGGACAAATACGGCGCCAAAAACGGCCGTTGAAATGATCTAACAGCTTTCGCTGTAAAAAAATATCAAAAACTAAGTTTGTTAATTGTAAAGTGTAACTGCTTGGTTTTGGATCAGAATTTATTGATGGACATATTCCGCCATTTTCACTGCGGAAATAATTTGTTTTTGACGCCAGAAATTGCTCATAAAATAAGCGAAGCTGATAGTATGCTATCGCAAATATTTTAGCAGTATGGCCGGCCAGCAACAGCATCATTATTCACACCACTATCGATAATATTAAATGCGAAGCATTTCTTAGCGAACCCTAGGAACCTTGAGCGTTTCTATCTACATATCTATCTATCTAGCCGCCTACGTCTGGGTTCTCTCGTTATCGCCTTCCTAATTTGGTGTATACCAAAATATCAAAAAAATTGTTGGGGTTTAACGTCCCAAAACTACGATTTGATTACGAGAGACGCCGCAGTGCAGGGCTCCGGAAATCTTGACCATCTGGTGTTCTTTAGCGTGCAACTAAATGTAAGTACACGGGCCTCAAGCATTATCGCCTCCATCGAAAATGCGGCCGGGATTTGATCCCGCGACCTTCCGGTCAGTACTCGAGCATCATAACCACTAGACTACCGTGGCGAGTTTGGTGTGTATTAAAATTGGCATGGGAGGGTATGAGGGTTTGATGAATATGACTGTCTGCTCATGACATGAATAACGTGAAAGTCCTGTCGCGTACGCCGTAAAACTATTTTTTTCCACCAGACACCTGTGGCACATACCCGTATACCACGCGCCGCGGTATGCGGGTATGCGCCACAGGTGATTGACAGTTTATATCTACCAGGAAAAGTGAGAGCAGACATTGGTAATTTAAATGCGAGAAAGAAGAGAACGTAGTAGATGGAAGGGGCCAGTGACTCTTACGCTGCTGTCCGAAACATACAGAACCGCACCTTACCCCCTTCCCTACAACAGGAGGTCTAGCGAGCAGTGTATGTACTCCAACCTTCCCCTGTTTTCCTTCGTTGGGTTCCTGGGCACTCGGGGATGGACGGCAATGAGCTGGCACACAGGCTTGCCCATGATATATCGCACCAGGCACCGCTCTGTCCCTGGCCCACACCTTTGGAAGGCAGGTGGCAGCTCTGTGAAGAACGATCGGAAGATCTCTCTGCGCCATACTATCAATTAGGTATACCTACAGCTCCGACTCGACAAGCCTCTTTACCCATGAACAAAGGATAATTAATGTAGTAAAAAAAAACAAAGTAACGACACAGAATACTTGTAAACGTAAGACATACATATACACACTCTATACACGTGCGTACATGAACGGACAGGTAAGTATACTAAAAAAATGATGCATTATCATGATACGCTAAAACATGCTTGCTGTAAACAGCTTGATATCGACACATTGTTTCCACGTAACGATTTAAAAGAATATTACATTGCACAATGAAAGAAGTGCGTAGTGGAAAGAACAGATAGCTCTGTTCAGTACAGTTCAGAAATAAAATAATCACGCAACCTTATTTTACAAACACTGTTAAAATCAATACCCTGCTTCTGATATTTGTTTAAAAGATACGGTACATTGAAAGCCAGTGATTGTTTGCCATAAGTTGTGCGCAATCGCGGTACTAACCATTTCCCGTGGCCTCTAGTTCTAGGATCGCTTATCTGTTTTTTAACCTGCAGTTACTACTTAAAAAGTTCATAGCACTTTTATTTCTAAAGAAAAACGAGTGCAATGGGCGGTACGCATACATGAAAGTGGCATGTAATAATTGATAACGGAGAAAGAGTTCTCCAGTGGGATGAGTGTAGGAAACATTAGCGACGCATCGTAATGCTTCCTTCTGTAAGAGGACACCACGCAGCGTAGTTCTCCATAGAAGTGTGCAAAAGTTTTCACGAGCGCTAAACAGTGCGTGATGTATTTGCCGGAAAGTGCAGGGAAGTGCGTGATCTTGCTAGGAAAGAAATGGCGGCACCGCGATAGCGCTCCCGTAGCTGAAAACAGTGATCTAGCAAGATAGCCAAAGTGAGCCGTCTACGTGATATCAGCAGAAAGGATGACGCCAAGCGATTTATGCTTTTCTACAAGCTCGATTGCACTCCCACCAAGACACAAGTGTGCTGGTCGATGTGCATGTTTGTTTTTGGCCCTAAATAAGATGGTTTTAGTTTTTTATTGCGAAAGCAATTATATGGACGGTCTCGATGGGTTTTTGCCATCGCTGTCATGTCCCGTATGAAGTCAGAATTGATAAGATTCCCCCGCGCATCACATGTTCTACCACGGGTAAAAGCGCGCGAGCAGGGGCGACGAACGCAGCCGAAGCAGAGATAAACGAGCCGGCTCATTTCTCTCGCTCCGAGGGTGCATGCGATAACATCACCGCGCTCGGGAGACCTGCCGTCGAAGCAGACTGGAAACGCCCCGCCCGTCTTTAAGGAGCCCGTCTGCGTTGCTCGGAGGGTGCATTCGCTCAGAGGGGGATTATCGCGCGAGGAGCAACATTCAACTTTGAATCTAAGGGCGCGGTCGCCATCGCTCGCGCGCGCGTTATCTCTATAGCCATCACAGCAGGCGGCTCGTATACCCGTCTACGTGCTGCGCTCTCAACGCGAAGTGACACTGCGGAGAGCATCGCTCCCTGGAGCGTCCATATTCTCTTACACCAGCGTTTTGTAGTTTTTGTAGTTACGCGAGGTCGGATACAAAACAGTTTGCTGCCAGCCTCACTTCCTATACCACTACAATTTGTTGCTATCGCATTCATTGCTTCGCCCTTGCTGTGAAACTGTCTTTATGTAGTTACGTGAGATCGGATGCAAAACGGTTAGCTGCCAGCCTCACTTCGTGTAACACAACAATTTGTTGCTATCGCATTCATTGCTTCGCCCTTGTGGTGAAACTGGGACTTTTTGCCAGCGTTGTCTTTAAGCACGTTCATGCTCGACCACTCCCAAAGATGTGAAAGCGCTTTTTGAGACTTGGTAAAAACTTCATTTATATCATGGCTGGTTATGAACAGACTTGTGTCATCCGCGTACATTACAATGTAATAATAATAATAATAATAATATCTGGGGTTTAACGTCCCAAAACCACGATATGATTATGAGAGACGCCGTAGTGGAGGGCTCCGGAAATTTCGACCACCTGGGGTTCTTTAACGTGCACCTAAATCTAAGTACACGGGCCTCAAACATTTTCGCCTCCATCGAAAATGCAGCCGCCGAGGCCGGGATTTGATCCCGCGACCTTCGGGTCAGCAGTCGATACATTACAATGTAAGCATCATAATTTACTTCAGTCACATCGTTTACGTACACATTAAGAAAGTGGCCCCAGGAGACTTCCCCGTGGAACTCCAGAGGTAATATTTATAAAAGAGGATACACAGTTATTAATCGTAACGCACTGATGATGATCGTTCAATTCAGCATTAAACAAGCAATGAGCTACACCACATACGCCATAGCAATATAAATTCTTTAAAAGAGTATTATGGTTTAGACAGTCAAAGGCTTTTGTGTAGTCTATAAAAATACAAAGAGTTACTTGGCTTTTTCGATGTTATGAAGAATTATTTCCTTTTGTGTTTTTAAGGCCGTTTCTGTTGATTTTCCTTTGCAAAATCGATGCTGGCAATCGGAAATTATGTTTTTTGCAAAGAAATTGTTTAAACGGCTGAAGATTATTTTTTCAAGACCCTTCGAAAATACTGGGAGCATGGATATGGGCCTATAGTTAGTAGCAAGGAACCCTTCACCACCTTTTTAAATAACAGTGACTTTCGCACGCATTTGCTATTTTAAGCTCAGAGTTTAATTGGTTGCGGTACTTTTTAAAAGCTCCCAGCTGGCAAGGATGGCTTGATGACAAGAACCGTTTAAAAAAGTTTATTTTTGTTGTCGATCATTTTGATGTGTTTTGGCGGCTCCATGGCTTCCTAATATTTTTTCATTTTTTAGGACATTGATACGAGAAAGAAATGTTGAATGTTTTCAAAAATGTTGAGAGAAATTCAGCGTAGGCATCAGAGGAATTAATTTTGATGTTACCACATACCAATCTACTTTGGAGATTGTTTCGTGAAATGAGTCCATATTTTGCTGTGTCATGCACCTGTATTTCACAAGCGTTTTGGGAACATCATTTGGCGTCCTTGGACTTGTATACGTAAGTACAATAGGGTTATAATCACTTATGTCTGCGCATATTGTACTCGCACTGTGAACGGTAGGGAGACGCTACAAAGTGCACAGCACACAGTGTTAACAGGACGAGCGCAAACTTCAACTGGTTTTTATTATTCATGAGTTGACATAAAAATATAAGTTCAGAAAAGCACGTGGAAAGCGCGTGGAAAGAGATAGTTCACTTGACCCGCCTATGTGACGTCCATCAAGAACTCGATTTCAGCAGGAGTGACTTTTTCTTGGCAAGTTAGTGCCACATTTGCAAATTAGATCAGCACGAGGGACGGGACGAAAGACTAAATAACCAAGCACTCGTCTTGTGGTTATTGTGTCTTTCGTCATGTCCTTCGTGGTGATCTACTTTGTAAATTCACCAGGAGATAGTTTTATCGATGGCTCGCTGACGCGTGTTTCGGCGCCCAGAGATTCCATGACAGCAGCTTCGTAAACTATTCTCTCTCTGTCGTCTTTTATCCGCTTTACAATAGTTGTTTTTTCGAACTGGGGTACGCATGCGCATTGGTTACAGTGAGTAGCTAAATTCCCGGGATGGGTAATCTGTTGAAAGGTATACCGGTGTTCTCTAAGACTAGTGTTATTACATGTTGAGGTCTGCCCGATATATTTTTTCCGCATGGTAATGGCAAGCTGTATAAAACTGCTACATCACACTGAACGAAGCTTGGTCTGTGGCCTATTTTACATATCTTTCCTTCTTCCGTTTCTTGTGTGCTATTAACATTTTTACACAACCCTAGCAATTTTGTAGGGACTGAAAATGAAGCTGGCAGGTCGTGTTTTTGCCGGTATTCTTTAATCTATGCGATATCTTGTGGATATAGGGGATGAGCACGGGTCGTCGCCATTGTTTTTCGGTCCCTATTTTTTGTTTTCTGCAGACACGCTACGAAGCATTTTTTCAGCAATAGCCACAATTATAGAATCAGGAAAGCCGCTAGCTTTTAACCTGTCTACCTGTACATTCGCCTACAAGGCGTATGATTGTTCGGTGAAGTGCGACGTATTCCAATATTTCGTCTAAAATATCTAGAAAAGTAACTAGCTTGCTCAAGGGAGGTCGGTATACTACGGCAAAAATTTCAGTTTTATTTCTCAAGCAAAGTATTTCATAGACGGCTGTGACACGTGTAATTTGTTTTACCAGTTCACATGACTTATTTCGCGCGATATCCATTGCCAGACCTCCACCACGCATGCCTGTACGGTTTATATTGCCGCGCGTCTTATTTTTCATGAGTTGAAGCTTCACCCACAAAGACTGTGGGCAGCGCGCTGCGCAGGCCGCGCCGCGATGTGTAAGAAGCTTCGCGATTGTTTTAGAACGCTCCGTTAAGATTAATCGCCGCAGGCGAATGTTCTAGCTTTGTCGAGAGATAACGCCGCCACCAGCGATATCGCTGGAAAGTTAGATAGCGCCTGTATAAAATCCCACGCGTTTGACCGCTTGTCAGTTGATCGAGGGTCGACGCTCTGTTCACCGCTATCAGTGCATACCGCGTGTATTGCTGTAAATTAACTTTCTGTTTCCCGGTCACAAGTTCGGCCAAATAAACAGTTTCGTCTTGAAAACGCCGACTGCTGTCTTCGTCGACGTCACTACCACGTGACATCTGGTGGAGGTGCTGCTCGTTCATGTACCGGATGCCCCCGTCAAGTCGTGAACCCAGCCCACGTCGCGAAGAACACACCGAGACCGTCAGCGACAGTCGAGCCAGCCGCAGACTGAAAGGACTACCCCCCCCCCCCCTGCCAATACGGACCCCTACCGGACAAGCCTAGAGCCACGGCGACCAAGACAACAAGCACAATGACGGCCGCAGTGTCCCCTGCAGCGATAGTGATGCAGCCGCCCAGGGAGCCGCCGACGTTCCGTGGTTGACCATGTGAAGACCCCGAGACCTGGCTGGAGACGTTTGAAAGGGTCTCGACATTTAACAACTCGAACTCCGACGACAACCTGCCGCACGTGTACTTTTACTTGGAAGACGCAGCAAGGACCTGGTACGAGAATCGAGAGTCCGCACTCCGTACCTGGGACCTCTTTCGTGGCAACTTTTTGCGACGTTCACGAGCGTCGTCCGAAAAGAAAGGGCCGCGGCCTTGTTGGAGACACGGGCGCAACACCCGAACGAAAACGTGGCCATCTTCACGGAAGAAATGAATCGACTGTTTCGCCACGCTGACCCCGACATGCTCGAGGAGAAGAAAGTCCGCTTCCTCATGCGAGGGGTCAAGCAAGAAATCTTCGCTCGGCAGTGCGTAACCTACCCAACACCGTCCAAGAATTTCTGACGGAAGCAGCAGCTATCGAGAAGACGCTGGAAATGCGTGCGAGGCAGTAAAACCGCCGCATTCCTACGACGACCTACGGGGAGGTTCACGCGCTGCAATCTGATGACCAGCGTGACATCATCAGAGCTGTCGTGCGGGAGGAGCTGCGTAAGTAGTTGTCCTTCTCCCAGCCTCAAGTGGACCCGATCGCCGACGTCGTACGCCAGGAAATCCAGCAATTTCTGGAAGCACCTGAACCAGCGAAGCCTGAGCCACAAGCAGTGAGCTACGCTGCTGCAGCCCGACGCGACGCCCCCGCTCCTCGTCCACGTCAAGAAACCGCAACGCCGAAGCAGTTCCGCCGCCAAACGCCGCCGCCGCGATGACCACCGATGCCCTACCGTCCTCCTGTCGTCCAATGCTATACCACGCGCTGCGCGCCAAGGAAGACCGACGTTTGGCGCGCCCCTAACAACCGCCCGCTCTTTTACCACTGCGGGGAGGCCGGCCACACGTATCGCTGCTGCCAGTACCGTCAGATGGGGCTACGCGGATTCGCCGTCAAGGCGCCGTGCCAGCAGCCAGGCGAACGGCCTCGCGACATCGACGACTACCTCAATGGAACACAGTGGCAAGAATGACGACCTTCCCGCTCACCGTCGCCCGGCCGCTAGATGTCACCGCACCGCCGGCAGCACACTGACCCAAACTGGGGCCGCTCGCCTAGCCCGTATCCGGGAAACTAAGGGCAGCCGGTGGAGGTGCGGTTGCTGTACGACGAAATGCCGAAGATCCTCCGCGGCCGCCGACGACGACAACGCGACGAGACTTGCAGAACACGACGCGAAGCAGACGAAGCCCTGCCGATGCAACCTTGCGGACCGAAGAAGACCTGATGACGCAACTCGGAAGCGGCGGTGCAAACCGACGTAGCCGTGACCCGACGCCGCGGCGTAAGCGCAAAGCAAGACGGCGGACTAGCGACCTCGACGTACTATTCGACGGACACAGCGTTACCGCTCTCGTCGACAATGGGGCCGACTATTCCGTCGTCAGTGGGTCATTCGCCGGGAAGTTGAAGAAAGTTAAGACTGCTTGGGAAGGACCTGAAATCCGCACCGCTGGAGGTCATTTGATAACGCCGTCTGGAGTCTGCCCAGCAAGAGTCACGATCAGTGACCGAACTTATCCTGCGAGCTTCCTTATCCTGCAGCACTGTTCCAGGGACGTAATACTTGGGATGGACTTCCTAAGTGAACACGGTGCCGTAATAGACCAGAGATCTGAGTCCATAACGCTATCCACAGAAGAAGCTCTGCCACCCGCCACGACGCCAAGAAACCACGCCTCCAGTGTGCTCGACGAGCAGGTCACCATACCACATCTCTCCAGCGTGATTATTTCCGTCTGCACCGAAAGTGACGTTTGCGTCGCAAGAGGAATAGCCGAGCTTCGTGGAGGAAAAACAAAGGTGATGCTCACGAATTTCGGCTACGAATAGAAGCGCGTGAACAAGGGTATGACAGTCGCCTTCACTGAAGAAATTGTGGAAAACAGCAATGCATTCACCCTCACAGATTTAACCGAGGCTTCCGCGAAAACGCCAGGGCCGGAACCTGCTTTTGACGTCAACCCAAGTGTTCCCCAGCGCAAGCAAGAACAGATCAAATCCCTGCTCCAACCATACATGGACTGCTTCTCGTCGTCATCACGAATTCCATAAAGTCCGGTGGTGAAACACCAAATTATAACGGAGGAAAGTGCGAGGCCTCTCCGTCAGAGCCCCTACAGAGTTTCGACTCAAGAGCGCGACGCGATAAAGAAACAAGTCCACGAGATGCTACGCGACATCATCCAGACGTCCAAGAGTCCGTGGGCGTCACCCGTGGTGTTAGTGAAAAAGAAGGACGGGACGCGTGTTTGTAATATCCAGAGCGCTCAACGCATGGCAACGGCAGCGGCGCGCTATTAGAGAGTTTGAAAATTGGGGCCCTAAGGAGCTTGGGGACCCAAGAAGCTTTCGAGCCATCATTCTAAGACTGCCTAATACCTACAGGAATTCTCCGGGCACGCGTTTTACCGGTTTCCATTTAGAGAATATGAACGGAATCTGCGTGAACGGTGGATAGCACTTGTTCGACGAAAAAAGTGAGTTTTGTGAATTGATGGGATATTTTTTTTTCTTTGCGAATGAGAATTTATGGGTGCTACATTGCACTACAGCAACGATGGGTCTAATTGGACACCCGGGCCGTACAGCAGAATATGCAGCAGGTACTTTGTAGGAAATGCCAAGTCAAACGTAGAGGCGCGCCCAGCATAGCACGCTCTGAAGTGCCATGGCAGTAAAACACGAGCCGCCACGACGAACTCGGCTGCACTGGTTAATTCGGCCCAGCCAATGCAGTGCCATGGCCGTTCGATGGATAGCGTCTTTTTCATTCAGCGGCCGTGAGAGTGCAATTGCTGGTATCGCCAGTTTCAAGCTGCCGCTGAGTTCGCTGCCGCGTTAGCCCGAGGGTGAGCAAGGCGGCCCGCGTTACACGTGCGCATTTTCGCTCAACGGCCTCGTCACCTTCGTTGTTTGAGCTGGAGGAAGACATTTTATGTTGCTTTGTTCGCCTGAGGATGCACGAGGTCTGGCGAAAAGGAGCACACGCGCTAACGCTACGTTCTCTGACAGCTGATAACAATTTGACATCTTTTGGAAGCAAACGGGAAAGAAAAATTGGGGGACCCTTAAGCTTCGCCTTTAAGAGTTGAACGCGATAGCGAAATCCGGCCCCTAGTGCGCACTTCAACCACTAAGTGCATACTTATTAATGTGTATTGTTACACACACACGCACACAGACACACACGCGCGCGCGCGCGCGAGTGGTACAGGGTTTTGATCTAAAACAAGAGTCGTATGGCCTCCAAGATAAACGCCGCGCGCTTGCCATCTTGGAGGCTATGAAGAGTCTCACAATGCCTCACAGATGGCAGCACATTATCTAGCGTTTGCTGTTTGCTTGATCAACGCCTCGTTTAGAAAGCCGGCGTTGGCTTGATATGTTTTCCGCTAGATGGACATAGTTGTCCATTTTTAGAGCTGTTTGAAAGTTCGTGTGTGTTTTTAGCGGCGATGGCTGCACTATCCCGGCCTTTTTCGACGTAGTTTGATGGCCTCGTAAATGTGCCTGCAAATCGCCGAATTGGCTCGTTTTCGTCGTGACACCTGCCGAACAAAATGCGTTAAGGAGACTCCTTCCATTACATGGCATTTATGTAGTGTTTTTTTTTTCGAAGCAGCTGCAACTAACATAGTACCTTTGTGGTAGGACACCTGCTTGCCACGCGAACGGCCCGGGTTCGATCCTCAATGGGACCGACGAATTTATTCTGTATTTTATTTGCTTCTTTCTTGATTTTTCGCTCACGGACAATTTTTCGCTCACAACCAACGGTGCCGACACCGGAATTTCTGCGACACGAGCTCTCTAACGCTATCGCGTTAAAACGCCTCAAGCGAAGCACCAAAGCACGGCGCAGTAGCTTGCCGCTGCCTGCGTCATCTGCTCCCTTATCCCGCCAAATCTGCTGTCGTGGCCGCTTTGGCGCTGGCGGCAGCGGGCGAGTGTGGCGGCTCCTAACGTATGCACGGTTCCCATAGTCCTGCGGCTAGCTCGACGATCCGGGATGTCTTTTTGGACTTCTTGGTCAGCACGTGGACTTGTATCCCTGCTTTGCGTGGGTGTGCGGAACATGGTCGAAGCAGCACCTCGAGCAGATGACACGGGGTCGTGACATTGACGAAGGCAGCAGCCGGCGTGTCCAAGATGAAACACTTTATTAGGCCGAACTTGTCGCCTGGAAACGGAAACTCAAACTACAGCAAGCAGTACACGCTTCCTTTCCAAAAACTTAATTAGAGCGCAACCACACGACACATTCACACACCCACACACCCACACACCCAGACATCCACCACGCACAGCGCTCTGGGTGTGTGGGTGTGTGGGTGTGTGAATGTGTCGTGTGGTTGCGCTCTAATTAAGTTTTTGGAAATGATCTACCAACTAGCCCAACAACAAGTTCTTTTACAGTACACGCTGTACACTGATATCCGCGAAGAGAGCGTCGGTCGTCGATAAACTGTACCGCGACAAGGCGCGTCGGCATTTATACATGCGACATCGAACATTAGAGCCTTATCGCTACTGGCCGCGTTAGTTCGAGAATAAACTCAGCTGTTCGCGTTTGTGCGCTCGAGCCTAACGTGCGATCCTAAAATAACCTCGAATGTTCTCAGACATTGTGGCGCGTCTTGCGCAAGGCATCAGCTGCAGGTACAACGGGCCGGTAACATAGAACATAGAAAGAAAGGCGTGTGTATGGCAATATTCAGCCTGCTTCTTGGGATGTTGTACACAGAGGCAACGCCTCCTCTAGAAAGATGCCTGCCGCGTGAGCCGGAAACCTCCTGCCCTATCCTTTCGCTCCTTCACCGTTTCTAATGAGGGCAGTAGCTAGCGATCCTTGCGGTGGCCACTTGCAACGCACATTTGCGCATGCGCACATTACCCCCCTCAACGTCGCACCCCGCCAGCCCCATTGAAAACAATGGGGCAGCACGTGGCGCCATCTCTCGGTAAGAGACCACAACTCAAGGCAGGACGGCTACAATGGGATAGCCGGCGACGCCGCAGGCATGTTTCTAGAGGAGGCGTTGACAGAGGCGACGCAAGGCTTCTTTTGCCCACGTTCGAGTGTATAGATCGTCTTAGAATAACAGAGAGCTGAGCTAGTTGGTAAGTATTCATTCTAAAATGGCAGGGCGTGCAAACACGGACACAAGAAAGAAGTCAGGACACCACAAACGCCGTTTGTGGTGTCCTGACTTCTTTCTTGTGTACGTGCTTGCACGCCCTGCCTTTTTAGAATAGATTGTCGTCAGCTTTGCGGAGAACAGCAAATTTTCCTGTTGAGCGGCATCCATCGCGTTAACAAAACGAGCGGAAAGCGAACGGCTACCCTTCACGACGGACCGCCGGTGCAGTGGCAAGCAACCATAGGGATGGCAAGAACGTGATGGCAAGCCGTAGTTTCCACTTGTTTCGCCCGGTGCCCTCCTAATCACACCGCTCGCTCTCCCCAATACACGCGGGAAAGTCTCCTTCCGTGAGGAAAAACCAAAATCTTGGGGCGTTTCTCACTGCCCTATGTTTGATAACTCAAGTGTTCCGCCTATTTTCGTTCGATCTAGCCGTAGATTTTCGTATACATAGACGTTGAAGCATTGCCTTGTTCGAAAATTGTTTGATATGAAGGATGATTTGATTTACCCGCGTTTGACATAGTCGGGTCCCACGGTACTTTCGCCGCTTTTCTCACAAGAGTGTGGAAGAGGTTTAAATGAAATAAAATGAATAAAACTTGATCATTATGTGGGCAAAAATTGACATGAACGCAACACTCTTTTCGTCAAACCTGTCTTTTTCGTTTCGAAATCTTCATGGTGAATGAATCACTCTCTCAAACTGAGTGCTAGTGCTGCCGATGGAAGAGTTCTTTCGATTGAACTGTTCCTCAGTTGTACTCTGGACGATGAAATCACTGCAGCGATGTTTTCTTCTTAATCCGTTGCGAAAAGGCGTGCAGATCGTTCATTGAATCGGACTCTCCGCAGCGTTAGCAAGAGTGTTTAACCTTCGCGAACGCATAACCTTGCTCCAGGATACTTTCTGCAGGGTTTTTCGGAACATCCAGTGATGTCCTAGCAACGCACAATTTTTGCTAGCAATGTTATATTGATCATTGTTCGGCCTGTTCTTTTACTTCAATTTCTGGAAAGAATAACAATGTGTTGCGAAAGATTGAGAGAGATCAGCAAATTTATTTATACAATAATAAAGGGAAATGGGCAAGAAGGAAGGCAAGGGAGGTGATCCTGCATACGGTAGGCCTTGTCACCAGGTATGCCCACCTAATCATCTCCTCCGGAATTACGGGGCTGCGGCTGCGCATGGCAGCCCCCCACAGATCCCGACTAGATAACACTCTAGAGAGGTGAAGACCAAGCTAGAGTTCATTGTGACACATAATGACACAATGTGTTTTAGCTCCGCTAGCAGAACAAAACATGCTGGCTGTGGTGAAATATTATTCTCAGGTGAATTTTGTGACGTAAGGCAGGGACAAGAAACGTGCGAATATGTAGTTTACGCCACAACAAGAACACGCATAACATGCCTGTTTTAAAGCATTTCAACCAATACCAACAGGTATCTAAGCCGAATATACTGCCATACACTGCTTCTAAACCCCCTCAGAGGTCGAAGGGATACATGTTACCGCTAACAAAGAAGCAAGCATGGAGTTGAAAATGGAATGACCGACGGCATGACCTTTCTGCTTCCTATTCGTCTTTCTTGAGCATTTGTTTTTTGTTTGAAGAGCGAACAGTTAAGCACGTCCTTGCCCCGCAAAAAACCTCGCCGCGTCGTTGCCAAGCAACCAACCAAGCCACAGATGCGCCCCCCTTGGTGTAACCCCAAGAAGCGACGCATGCTCCGAAGCAGTAGCTACGGAGAAAATCCACCGCCATGGCACGTCCAACAAAGGGAACACTCTGCGCACCTGCCGCGCCTAGCTACCCCAACAGCGGGTGTGACGTCAGCAAAGCTGCGCGTAGACCGTGCAAGAGCTCTCGCTTGAAGCTACTGCGACGGCTAAATATAACGGCGCCAAATTTACAATGAAATATCACCCACCGACCGTTACGTCATGAAATAATAAAATACTCTTAATATCCATGCGCTTTCCTCGGAGAACGTCATAAAAGGGGCTGCTCATAGTCGTGTCAAGGCAAATTGTAGCCACGGGGTGTCCATACAAGGTCTGCACAGCAAGAAGAAGAGGCTGCTCACTGCGAGGCTCAGCGTGCTGCAGATCGAGAACCAGGTCAACGGTGGCATTTAGACTTTGCTTATGTGGACAATAAAACAACTGCTGTAAAATCTCGACGAGCCCAGGATCTAGAATATGCCCAGCGAGAAAGGTTGAGGGTCGTGGCAAGTAAACCACTCAGGCGCGGTCAACATGGATTTGGGCTAGCCGAGTACGAGCTACGAAAAACCCGCGCAAGTACTGAGGGAGCATATTCTAGATATGCACGCGAGTTTCTAACGATCGAGTTTGGACATTCGTGCGGGGTGCGTGATAGACAATGGCTCAACGCCAACTTGTCTGCGGTAAGGTGTGTGCGGTGCAACAAAAAGCGTGCAAAGGCTCATCAAGTTCTACGAGACATGTTCTCGGAAGAGAGTAACCACGGTGAACTGAGGTTGTTTGAGACGTTATCGGGCGTCCTACGAAAGTGCGTACTCCCGAGGAGGATGCCGCGCATCACGAAGCTAGACGTGTCAGTTGACAGGGAGTACGAGAGGCGACGGGTCCGTGCTTCGCTGTGCCAAGCTTCGCGCGACTTAATGGAAGTTTCCCGCTTTTTGTTGTTGTTCTTGCTTGCGTGAGCATGTCTCTCTTCGACCTCAAACAACTCGCCAAACAAATGTCCTAATTCTCCAGCTGTTTTCCTGACTCAGTTCACCAACTTCAAACACAGCTCTCGTATATCTTTAGCAATGCTTCCAGAAGAAGCACTTAAAGGTTGAAACGGTGACTTTTGCTTCGTCAGCCGCATCTATCTCGAAAACCGATGTGAGGTGCTTAAGCTGGTTACGCAGTAGATCTGGACAATGGTGTTTGTGGTATGCGTGTGGGTGCTGTTTACGCAGGACGTGAGGTCCCGACAGCCCCGCGGACAAGTCGCAACTACTGGTGCTCGACTTCGTGCTCAAAGTAAACGGCGAGACAGTGCTGGATGTGGCGCTAGGACGAGTGAAGACGCTGATCGCCGCCAGTGGAGATCAACTCCTGCTCACGGTGATGTCGAGCAGTCCGTACCGCGCGCTGACTACTCGCCGAGACATGATGTCTGTGCTGCGCGCCGCACCACTCGTCAACGTGACCCTGCAACCAGTGGGCAGCGTGTGCTCCTTGCAAAAAACATATGGCATCGAGCTTCTCGAACCAGACGTTTGGGACGACCGAGGCAAGCAGTTCGCCAAGGTCTACGTCATCAAGGTAAGCGCAGAGTATCTGAACTTGCTTTCAGCTAGCCGCGAGTTAGCATAGGAGAGTTCGCATCAATAGCCTTAGGTAATTAGCTCATTTCGTTAATACAAAGTTCATTTTGTGATTCCTTATAAATGATATGAGTGGCACGACCTATAAGAGAGGATCTGAAGGTTTGTTTAGGCCGCACTCTAGTACACTGGGCGTGTTTGGGACGTCATTTTTCCACGACAGCAGTCGTCATCAATCTCGCGTGATTTTCTTGCATTATCATCGGCGTCCGGTGCTTTTCGATCACGAACGTCATGCGCAGTAATACTTTGACGTGAGACTACTGAGAGTAGCGGCCGCACGGTTTTTGAAAAAGGAAATGCAAGCAGGCCAAATAGCGACTATTGTGGACGCCGTAGCTATACCACATTAGCCTTGACCTGAGGGATCAGAGCTAGTGGTTGGTCAGAGCCCTCAGGAAGAACATGAAGGCCAACCAGAGTGAACACCTCTAATGATAGGAAGCCACGACCAGACTTCTAAGCTGTCCTAGCGATCGCGAGAACGTGCTCTTACTGCTGTTCATACTCTCTTCATACTGCTCTTCCTACTCTCTTATTCATCCGCTGCCTGCTACCAGCTGCCACACACTTATCATCCACTTCCGGATGAGAAGGGTGGCAGGTGAGAGGGGTGGGTACAAGGGTGGGGCCGCCTGTTTCAAAGATGCGATGCTGGCTCCGTTGGCAAGGGCAACACTCACGGGGCAAATATTGTCCACAAACGTTCGCCCCGGCGGGGCTCATGTCTTCGACGCGCGCACCTCGAACAGTACGCCGCCTTGATAGCCGTCGTCCTTTCTCTGGCAGCGGGCTCCTTGTGTCGCTTGCGAGCGGCCATGGCATTTGACTACCTGTGTCGACTCGCCAGCAGTCTCTCGCCTGGTATGTCCTCGTCAACATTCTCGTCTATCTCCTCGTTCTCGACGCTGTCAGTAGCCGCTGCACCTTCTCCTGTGGTGTCCTCGGCCTAGACCTTAACGACGCTTTTTTTCTTGCAGCTTTACTCCTTCCTTGCCTACGATGCTCGGTTCTGGAGCATCGTTCGCAGTCTGTTCCCACAAGAAGTTGTATTCCGTAGCGTCACCTTCCAACCCATCTTCTGTCGTGTGCTCGCCGTCAACCATTTCGACGTCTTTCACGTGTTCCACCTCGTCGTCTTCCGCGTACTCCACCATGTTGCCCATGCAAGAGCATTCAGCTTCATCCGCACCAGTACGCTCACCCTAGGCTCCATCTTCTGCGCTGTAGGCAAGAACAAATTATGGCAGCTTCGCCCTAATGGTGCCAAGCATGAAAGAGCGGAGCTGGGTGGCCTTCACTGTTTCTGTTTTATTAAATGCGAAGCATTTCTTAGCGAACTTCTGCGACTTTGAGCGTATCTATCTATCTATCTATCTATCTATCTATCTATCTATCTATCTATCTATCTATCTATCTATCTATCTATCTATCTATCTATCTATCTATCTATCTATCTATCTATCTATCTATCTATCTATCTATCTATCTATCTATCTATCTATCTATCTATCTATCTATCTATCTATCTATCCATCTATGTAGCCGCCTACGACTTAGGGCTCTCCTGGCCGTTTCGTTAATGCACCAAAATTGCTATGGCATACCATGACTCTACGGCGAACATAAATTCGAAGTAATAACGTGGAACATTTGACATCCATGTAATGAACGGCATGATTTACATGTCGTGGTCGTCGTACTAGTGATGCAGAACTATCGGTAATTGACTATCGATAGTATCGATATTTTTTTTAAACTATCGATAGTGTAAACAACTATCGATAGTGCAATCGGTAGTACCATCGTTAATGTTGCTAGCGATTTTACTGCCACGCGTGTTTATTTGTTTTGATGTATTCGGGTTTCATCTACAAAGGCTGTTGCACTGTAAACAAAAATTAGCCGAGATGGGAGCTTTTCCAGCATTTGAGCCCCTAAAACCCCCATGCCCCGATCATTTACTCCGTCGTAGCGGAGTGAAGTCGGCACATGTCGCCGTAAAACGCCCCTTGCTTAATGACGGAGTTTATGAACGACATAACCTTGTTAAACTTCCCACTGAGTTTTAGATCACGTGGTTAGAAACTCCCTATGGGAGGTTTAAAAAGTAGTTTTGGTCGTGACGTGTGTGTCACGTGGTTAGAAACTGTTTTAAAAACCATTTTTCGTCGTGACGTGCGTGCGTGTGTTAATGTGCGTGTGTGTACGGGCATCTGTTTAGCACGCCGGTGTGAAGCTCCAGTGCCTTGTGTGGGTCGCCGTGTGAGCATTTGTCGACAGACAACGAAATTATCAGTGCAGCGAGCATTTGCAACGGCCGGTTGGTTTGTGTAGACGTGAAGGACTATTTTCTCCACTGAACCGTTCTGGTCAGAGACAAGTTCAACTCGCGCCAGCGTCCGACCGCGAACACATCGAGCTGGCTGTCGCTTGTTTATTCTCCCGTCAAGCGGCAATGCCCATGCACACGAATGCAAGCCTCCGACACGCCACGGATACCTGGCTTCAACGTGCCGAGTTACGAGAAGTGCGAAGAATAATTTCATCGGTAACAAAAGTAAGCTGTTGCGATCGTCAGCGGGTTGTTTCTGGAGTTTCACCGGCCAAAACTTCGAAGCAGTAAGAAGTCAAGATGTGGTGGCTATATATAATCGGTGACCAAAGTTTGGTTGTGAAGCGCGGGTGGCGAGCAGTTGTCAGTGTGAGTTTTGTATTACTTTGCGAATGCTGTGTGCATGTTCGTGTACGCGTGATCGAGTTTGCGTGTTTCGATGCTAATTTAATTAAATAATCTCTGGCGCATGGTGCGACAGCGAAAAGCATTTTTTTCGATGATTATAAAAATTTACTGCCATACTTACCTGGAAAAGCTCCCCTATGGATGTAAACAAATACTCCCCTCAGTCCATCCAAAACCTCCGTCCTTAAGGGGGGTAAATTTTTTACTCCCCTGGACAGAGTATATAAAACCCCCATCGGGGCGTGCGCTAGAGGACAAGTCCATTTACTCCCATCTCGGCTGTTTTTTTTTTTTTGCTTACAGTGTAGCAACGTTTGACGCTGACTGTGCCGTAAGGTTTGAGAAGCTTCACGATTTTTTGAGATCATTCTGTTAAGATTACACGCCGGAGGCGAATAGTCAGAGTTTATTCGAGAGCTTACGCGAGCGCCATCGATAACGCTGGAATGTTCGACTGACTGATTTATAAATGACGACGCGTTCCGCCTATGATAATATTACTCGACGGCCGAGGACTGTTCTCGCCGCTATCAGTGCGCAGCGTGTATCTCTTGTATTTGGAGTTTTCATTTTCTGGACACAAGTACGTCTTTCACAGTCTTGCTGCAGCATTCTTCGTCGTCACAACCACGTGACAATACTATCGATTAGTATAATGATGCGGTTGCTAAACATAAATGACGGGTCGTAACATCAAATGCCTGTGATGTACGCATTGACTTACATGCCAAGGTCATGGTGCGCTCGTGGCCGTTTCCCTAGATTGATATGCACCAAAATTGGTATTATGCGACGTGACTGTATGACGAACGTAAATAACAGGACCTGACATGCAAATCATGACAAGCATGTCATGTACGGCATGATTTACGTGACACTGTCTTGGCGCGCTTCCGGCTCTTTTGTTAACTGGAGATATAAACGAAAGTTGGAATGACATGGCATGAGTGGGTGACAAACATAAATGACGGGTCGTGCATCATTGTGGTGGTTCTCGGGCCCTCAGATGCAGGAAAACCAAGGCACGAACGAAAAACACATTTATCGACTTGACACTCACACAATCACACACGCTTTGTCTCACTGAACAATACAGATATCCCAAAGTCCTAAATTTTGGAGTTTTAACCACACGCGAGATGATCGGCGCGTCCTGACGTATAGGTCCGTCGAACGTCACTCACAGTACCGGAGTCAGGTAGCGACGCTGCCAGCACGACGGGGACAAGTGCGTGGTGCGAAGGTGCATGAACAGACGACGACCTGCTCGTCGCGGTACGCACAGGCCCACGCTGACGACGGCGAACTCGGACGTGGCACCACGGCCACGATCTCGGCTCCAGAACGGAGTCAGCGCGGGTTGCGCCGGAACCGCTTGGACGTGGCACCGAGGCCACGATCTCGCCTCCGAACGGGGTCAGCTCAGGTTGTGCCGGAACCTCCTGGACGTGGCACCGAGGCCACGATCTCAGCTCCTGGCCCGCACGCTCGTTCACCACAGGAACAGCTGCTAGGCCCGGCCCGTAACGCTTCCTCGTTCCCGGGACGCTCGTTCCTGGCCGCGCTCTTCCAGCCCGGCGACGTTCTCCAGCTCTCGAGCTTCGCGAGCGTCTCGCTCGCGCACACCGTCGTCGTCGTCTCTGGTTCGGCGTACTCTCTTGTGTAGTATCTTGCCACACATATAGTCTCTTACTACAATCATGTACAAAAATACAGGTTTCATTAGCATGGTATATACCATATTGTACATGCACGCATGCATGCGTGACAAAGATGCGATATATATGTGTCATGACATGAATGATGTCATTTGCATCGAAGACAAACAAGGAGGTGTATGCAGCTCTTTGCCGGCTGTTTCGCATTACATCTATTCGCACAGTGCGTAGGATCTGCCTGATTTATTTATTTCTTTCCTTTCTCTGGTGTTTCTCGTATCTGTTTCTTGTACCTGTTGCTTTCTATTCTTCCTTCTATTCTTCTCCCTCTATCTATTTCTTTCTCTTTCTCGCTCTTTTTCTACCATAGGATACAGAGCACACAATCATACTCGATTACAGTGGCCTGCCCGGCCTCCACTTCAGATATCAAAGACGTGTATCCCCGATAAATTGTTTCTGCCTACGCCACTGCTGGAAGGCGTGCTTGAGCCTGCCATCGATTAACTTACAATAAGAATTAAAAGGCCAATTATCGCGCACAACCCCATGCTATGGGCACCGTGCATACGTTAGGAGCCGCCACAGTAGCGCGCTGCCTCCAGCGCCAAAGCGGCCACGGCAGCAGATTTGGCGGGATAAGGGAGCAGACGACGCAGGCAGCGGCAGGCTACTGCGCCGTGCTTTGGTGCTTCGCTTGAGGCGTTTTCTTTCCCGTTTACTTCCAAAAGATGTCAAATTGTTAGCAGCTGTCAGAGAACGTAGCGTTAGCGCGTGCGCTTCTTTTCGCCAAACATCGTGCATCCTCAGGCGAACGCAGCAACATCAAATGTATGAGCTGGGGAAAGACAACGAAGGTGACGAGCCCGTTGAGCGAAACTGCGCACGTGTAATGCGGGCCGCCTTGCTCACTAAACAATCACAGCTTATCACCCTCGGGCTAACGCGGCAGCGAACTCAGCGGCAGCTTGAAACTGGCGATACCAGCAATTGCACTCTCACGGCCGCTGAATGAAAAAGACGCTTTCCAACGAACGGTCATGGCACTGCATTGGCTGGGCCGAATTAACCAGTGCAGCCAAGTTCATCGTGGCGGCTCGTGTTTTGCTGCCATGGCACTGCAGAGCGTGCCATGCCTGGGTGCGCCTCTACGTTTGACTTGGCATTTCCTACAAAGTGCCTGCTGCATATTGTGCTGTATGGCCCGGGTGTCCAATTAGACCCATCGTTGCTGTAGTGCAATGTAGCACCCATAAGTTCTCATTCGCAAAGACAAAAAAATATCCCATCAATTCACAAAACTCATCGAACTTGTTTGGGGCAGCGCTAAGGAACACACGGACAAAGACACACAGTAGACGCCACGGGCGCTGACATATAGCTGTACTTTCATTGCCTTTTCCAATGCCTTTATATGTGCCATAATCGCTCGTTGTGACAGCCACGTTTTCCCAGAACTGAGAATCAGCGATAAACAACAATCTTAACAATTTGTTTAGCTATAGCAGAGGAAATGCACATGGAGCATGCGTGCAAGAAAAAAAAAAACATGGTTGATCCCTCCGTCATAGGAATCTGAGTAACACGAAAGTAAAGCTTGCCCTTACAGAAGTAAATGAATGTTTACTATACATTGATGTAAGAGAGTTTGCAGAATGTATATTGACGTCTGGTAGCTATAGCACCGTTTAACGTGGATGCACCCATTTTGATGATTGGTTGTACTCCTCCATCCCGACGACTAACGTCCATGTTAAATGATTCAACGAAACCTTGTGGCAGCTGTAGTAGTTAACGGTAAAAGCGTAATCAGAGAACGAGGTGTGATAGCCAGGAGAGCGTCGCATATTGGACGCAGAACTTGGTCGCCATCCCGCGGCATGTTAAAATGTGATTGAACACCATGGCTGGACTAGAGGGAAACGCAAAGCGCGTCGTGCCGCCCCCGGCCGCGAATTTTCTCGGGGCGAACGCGTGAGCGGGGAACTCGGTGTTAAGAGCTATTTTTGGTTTGGATTAGCGTGATGCTATGAGCGAGGCCGACACTTTTACGACGCTTACGCTAATGTCGCCACCTCGCGGCGTGTTAAGGAATTGACAAAATTGAACTTCTATTGAAAACGCGCTGAATGGGACGGACGTGCAACGCGTTGCAGATGTTAATCGCGGGGGCCACAGTAATGACGAATTACTTTATTTTACCGCTCCCGGAGTGCAACACTACCCCGCCGACCGGGAGAGTGGTAGATATAAAAGGCGCGTTTGTGAAACCTCCAGAGTCTGTGGGCGTGGCGCAGTGGATAGCGTGCCCAGCATCTGTTGTTGCGGACTGAGCGGTCGTGAGTTCGATGCCCGTTGGTGGAACTTTTAACACGAAAGTGTTTATGCCGGGGTCCACCAAGTACATCCGTCACGGATATGACGTCGATAAAATGGACCCCAACGGGTGAGAAAGAAAAAAACCAAGAAAAAGATACCCCACTGGAATCGAACCCACGACGCTGCGGCCGCGACGGCAAGCGCCCGACGCGCTACCCACTAAGCCATTTCGGGAGTTGCTAGGCACGGCGCGAACGCGCCTTATATCTTTCACACATTCTCTTTCGCGGCGGGCGGAGCGGGGCGGTGCCGCCGTCTGTGAGAGGTGAAAAGAAGTAATACTTCACGATCGACACTTACTAGCGCTTACTCCGAGATTGCACGCGATATCTGAGGTCATGGTTAAAGCCGCGCTGGCGTCGCCGAGGCACCCTTGACGCAGTTACGTTCTTTGCCTTTGGCTTCGTGTTAGCGTGCGTCGGCTCATCGGAGTAGTGCATCTTCCACGTGCACCAACGGGATTTCTCCGCCGCCGACTGCTTCAATTGCGAGAGCACCGACTAACAAAACTGCTGCAATGCAACGGGCGAATAATATAATAATATCTGGGGTTTAACGTCCCAAAACCACCATATGATTATGAGAGACGCCGTAGTGGAGGGCTCCGGAAATTTCGACCACCTGGGGTTCTTTAACGTGCACCTAAATCTAAGCACACGAGCCTCAAACATTTTCGCCTCCATCGAAAATGCAGCCGCCGCGGCCGGGATTCGATCCCGCGACCTTCGGGTCAGCAGTCGAGCGCCATAACCACTAGACCACCGTGGCGGGGCAACGGGCGAATGTCGTGCCTTGGTGGAGCGAGAGCAGCGCCTGCGAGACAGAGGCCAGCGGGACGCACGCGTTTGCGGCTCAGGCTAGGAACCTCTACCTCCCGTGTTGCTGAAGCGCAGTGCGTGTTATGTATGCATGAGCACAGGCGTCGGCTACCCATTACTAGAAAGCGCACACCGTGCCGTTTCTCTCCTTAATTGACGACGCTTTGAAGTAATGCATACCGGGTACCAGTGTTGATTATGAGCTTGTTGATATCATCCTTACGCGGGATTCCCGATTCGCTGTGTCCAAATATATGTTCACACCGTCAGCTACCACAACGGTTTAATCATGATCATGGGCGTTAGTCATCGCGATAGAGACATGCTGTCAACATGGGTGCATCCACGTCAAACGGTGCTATAGCTGCCAAACACGAATAGACGTTGTACAAGGTCTCATATATCACTACACAATAAGCACTACTTCTGTGAAGACACGTTTCACTTTCGTGTTATACCGATTCCTATGACGGAGGGATCAGCCATGTTTTTTATTTGCCATTTGATCGTGTAATTTTTTTCTGCGTCATTTCCGTGACGGAAATATGTCACTGAAGTCTTGGTGGACCCCGGCATTAAAACACTTTCGTGTTAAAAAAAAGGCACTGGAGAAGGAAATAAAGTTCAGCTGTAAGTCAGCGCCCGTGGCGTCTACTGTGTGTCTTTGTCCGTGTGTTCCTTAGCGCTGCCCCAAACAAGTTCGACGATGAACCAGCTCGCTCAAACCAAAGTTTTGCTAGCATAAAACTCACTTTTGTCGTTGAACAAGTGCTATGCACCGTTCACGCCGATTCCGTTCATATTCTCTAAATGGAAAGCGGTAAAACGCGTGCCCGGAGAATTCCTGTAGGTATTAGGCAGTCTTAGAATAGCGTACGCTAAGTTAGCGTTAGCGATTGCGGCTCGCTATTTCCGTCCCTTAGCTGGAGCCCGCAAGCGGTTAGCGTACGACGCATGCGCAATTGCGCGAAAAGCCAACGTAAAGCTTTGCGTACGCTATTCTTAAACTGCCTATTATTGCAACCAAGAACGCAGCAATTATTCCTAGAGTTGGGCATTTCTACGAACAGCGCAACCGACACAAAACGAACTGCCCGCGAAAATACCTCGCGCCGTCATAGCGGGAGCGTCTGGCGAGCAGGGGTGCAATCGCGGAGCGATGTTTTATGCTACATTAGTCTTATCGTCCACCACCTGAGGCTGACTGATCGCGCTGATAACGCGGACGGACCATCGCTCTGGTCACTGGCCAAGCGCTAAAAGCACGAAAAGTATAGTCATCGTAAAAGGCATCGTTCCTCGATTTCACCCCATTGCGAACGCGTGAGAGCATCCCGCCAAATCTGCGCTTCTTGCCGCTAGGGACACTTTCACTCGGGCAGCGGAGTTACGTCTGCACAGAGCCTATTCTGACTTAAGGAAGTGGTGTCATTCCCGAGCAGCAGCATATGTTATTTGTGTTTATAACTTTTCCGCCACAATCCGATATTTCAGTTGATTGTATTCGTTTGTGTTGTCATCTTTTCTTTTGTTCTCTTGCGCCTGTTTTGAACGTATCCTCTCTTTCACGATGTATCCTTACCAAGTATACTTCGTAAAGGTGCATCGTGAAAGAGAAATTTTAGAACTACATAGTGTTGATAGTGCTAAGCTATAGGTTAACACTCTGAACACTATGTGATTCTAAAATTTTCGAGGAAATTGTTCGGGGAAAGATATTGATTGGAAATTCATGTAATAATTGGAAATTGATGTAATAATAATTTGTGACAATATTGCCGATTTGGCGGGCGCTTTTTTTACGCAGACTGCGAACGCCAACCTCGTGACCGGCGCCGTCTACCCAGGCGACGTCATCTGGGCTCTGGGTGGCACTGCAGTGGAGCAAATGCCGCGGGACCATATATACAAGCTGCTGTACTCAGGCCGTGCTCAGCTTGCTGCTTCTTTAGTGCCGCTGTCGCCGCTTCGCTCCGAACAACGCGTACATATCAGCAAGCTGCGCGAGAGCACGCTCACTGACGCCAACCTTATTACGCGCCTCACGGCTGCTGCGGCCTACGAAGAATCTGACTGACGACTGTTTTTGTACGAATATCTTTTAGTTACGGAACTATTATATTGTTTTTTATTCAAGAATACAACGCAGCTTCCTTACACGGGAGATACAGCCAAGAAAGGTGGGAGGAGGAGGGGGGGGGTGACCACGTGGTTATGTTCTACACTGTGAAAAATACCTTTTGAAAAGAAAAAAATGGCAATTTTCTTGACATTCCTTCTTAGTTTGTTTGTGGAATTTGTTTGTGAAACTGAAGAAAAATGACATGCATAACTCCTCTGTCATTATACAGACAATTTCTACTGCAGTCCCCTTGTTTAAAAATATCTGCTCTGTTGTGTATTAACACGAAAGTGTTTTATGCCGGGGTCCACCAAGTACATCCGTCACGGATATGACGTTGATAAAATGGACCCCAACGGGTGAGAAAGAAAAAAACCAAGAAAAAGATACCCCACTGGGAATCGAACCCACGACGCTGCGGCCGCGACGGCAAGCGCCCGACGCGCTACCCACTAAGCCATTTCGGGAGTTGCTAGGCACGGCGCGAACGCGCCTTATATCTTTCACACATTCTCTTTCGCGGCGGGCGGAGCGGGGCGGTGCCGCCGTCTGTGAGAGGTGAAAAGAAGTAATACTTCACGATCGACACTTACTAGCGCTTACTCCGAGATTGCACGCGATATCTGAGGTCATGGTTAAAGCCGCGCTGGCGTCGCCGAGGCACCCTTGACGCAGTTACGTTCTTTGCCTTTGGCTTCGTGTTAGCGTGCGTCGGCTCATCGGAGTAGTGCATCTTCCACGTGCACCAACGGGATTTCTCCGCCGCCGACTGCTTCAATTGCGAGAGCACCGACTAACAAAACTGCTGCAATGCAACGGGCGAATAATATAATAATATCTGGGGTTTAACGTCCCAAAACCACCATATGATTATGAGAGACGCCGTAGTGGAGGGCTCCGGAAATTTCGACCACCTGGGGTTCTTTAACGTGCACCTAAATCTAAGCACACGAGCCTCAAACATTTTCGCCTCCATCGAAAATGCAGCCGCCGCGGCCGGGATTCGATCCCGCGACCTTCGGGTCAGCAGTCGAGCGCCATAACCACTAGACCACCGTGGCGGGGCAACGGGCGAATGTCGTGCCTTGGTGGAGCGAGAGCAGCGCCTGCGAGACAGAGGCCAGCGGGACGCACGCGTTTGCGGCTCAGGCTAGGAACCTCTACCTCCCGTGTTGCTGAAGCGCAGTGCGTGTTATGTATGCATGAGCACAGGCGTCGGCTACCCATTACTAGAAAGCGCACACCGTGCCGTTTCTCTCCTTAATTGACGACGCTTTGAAGAAATGCATACCGGGTACCAGTGTTGATTATGAGCTTGTTGATATCATCCTTACGCGGGATTCCCGATTCGCTGTGTCCAAATATATGTTCACACCGTCAGCTACCACAACGGTTTAATCATGATCATGGGCGTTAGTCATCGCGATAGAGACATGCTGTCAACATGGGTGCATCCACGTCAAACGGTGCTATAGCTGCCAAACACGAATAGACGTTGTACAAGGTCTCATATATCACTACACAATAAGCACTACTTCTGTGAAGACACGTTTCACTTTCGTGTTATACCGATTCCTATGACGGAGGGATCAGCCATGTTTTTTAACACGAAAGTGTTTTATGCCGGGGTCCACCAAGACTTCGGTGACGTATTTCCGTCACGGAAATGACGTCGAAAAAATATGCACGATCAGATGGCAAAGAAAAAAACGTTCCGTCAACGGTCATCGAACCCACGACCGCTCAGTCCGCAACACCAGATGCCGGGCACGCTATCCACTGCGCCACGGTCACAGACTCTAGATGCTTTACAAACGCGCCTTTTATATCTACCATTCTCCCGGTCGACGGGGTGGTGTTGCCCTCTGGGAGCGGTAAAGTAATTCGTCATTACTGTGGACTCCGCGATTAGCACCTGCAACGCGTTACACGTCCCTCCCATTCGGCGCGTTTTCAATAGAAGTTCAATTTTGTCAATGCCTTAACACACCGCGTGGTGGCGACCTTAGCCAAGCGTCGTAAAAGCGTCGGCGTGGCTCATAGATCTGCGACGCGCGCCTGCCTCACTTTGCTGTAACACCGCGTTCCCCGCTCACTCGCTCGCCCCTGGAAAAATCGCGGCCGGGCATATAGCCGGGCTACCGGGGCGACAAGACGCGCTTTGCGTTTCCCTCTATACTCGGCGACAACTTATCTTGGCATTGGAGCGAAGGCTACGGAGGCGGGGCATCCGCACATTTGTGTTACTACGCAAGTAGTTCGGCATCTTGCAGCCGATTTCAGTTCCAGTTTCGGTTTAGCTTGCTCGCATCGCTAGAGCGTTTAGCATCACGTCTACATGCAGAATGGGAACATCAGTGTGCGTAGATGCATCTACCTACTGTACTGTATATTGTCACAGGGTTGTTACGTTGACGAAGGCAGCAGTGGGTGTGTCGAAGATGAAACTCTTTATTTGGCCAAACTTGTGGGCGGGAAACGAGTCAGTCAGAGCGTCGTCCGTCAATAATTCTGACAAGTCATAAAGCGTGTCGGCTTTTATACATGTTCTATCGAATGTTGCAGTGTTATCGCTGGTGGCCACGTAATCTCTGACTATTCGCGTACCGCGCGCAATCTTAACAGAAAGATCTAAAACAATCGTGGCCTTTCTGGAACATCGCATCGCGGTCTGCGCGGAGCATTCCAAACAGTCTTTGCCGGTGAAGCCCGAAGACAACAAAATAAGACACATGGGAATATGATGAACGCCACCAAGCGCACACCGCAACCTGAATACGGCGTTTGCTAGATTGTAACGCGATCACGATTGTGACGCGAGGGGCGACTTTAGTAGCAAAAATTTTGAGAAAAAGCTAGCATTGTATTCGAATAAATACGGAATGCAAGTACCATGATGCCGCTGAATTGGGTTTAGATTTAAAGAGAGCTCACGCTTGATTAAAAAGAGACTGACGCAGATTATTTTATGAAGCTTCGCTGGTCACACACCTTCACAGAGCGTAGTTTCTCGGCCGTAGGTATTTCACTGCGCACGAAGTAGCTGTGCTGCCAACGCAAACGTGTAATAGCGCAGCAGCCGCGTCTTGCCGGTGATGCGCTTCTCAGTTTGGCCCGAGAAATTCAATTTCTTGCGCGTCGGGGAGGCAAGTGGGGCCCGCAGAGCTTCAGCCTTGATACGCTTAACTGTTCGCTCACTCACTCCGGTGAGCTCGGCGACAGTCCGGCACACTGCATTTGCAGACGGCGCCTCACTTCAGCGATGACATTGCAGATAACTTGCGTGGTCTGGTTTGATAGCCACTTCCTGTCAAATTTAGAGTACAGCTTCTTCGGAGAACGAAACGGCGAGTTGGCGGCCGCACACGATTCAGGCCAACGGTTCAGGAGGCATCGCGGACGCCATGTTTACTGAGACTCAGAGAGCAGGCGTGAGGAAAATGTGGTGCAGGCGTGAGGAAAACGTGGTGCTGTCCAAAAAATAAAGACAGAAACAAACTTGAAGTTTACAATAACATTTTTTCACAAATGGCTTCCCATACTCGTTCTCTTTTTATAATGAGGAAATCTTTATTTATTCGAGCTAGGTAACTTTTCGAATTAGAAAATAAGTATAGGTACTCTTTCTTGGCGCGCGCGCATGCAGGCACTTTGGCTCTGTAGCTTCCACAGTGGTGCCAAGAAAAGTTGTCGCGGAGTATTGGCCTCGAGGCCCACCACTGGAAACGCCGGCGCCACCGTCGGCGTGACGTGCTTGGCAGGATCACGTGGTCTCAGCGACCGCGTCGGCTGCTTGTGGCGCATTGCCGCGTGCTTTGAAAACGAGTTTCAAGTACCACATGCGCTGCGGTCTGTTCAAATTCGGAAGTTTTCTCTCATTTTCTACTCAATTGAAACCATTGTAATAGAGTGGCGGCCTCCGAAGGCGACGAACATGGGGCTCTACCGCTCGGCGCCGCAGTGCCGCGTTTACGCAACGGAGCCCAGTGTCAGCCTGCACCGGTAACCGCGGGACAAGAAACTGCGTGAAGCATGGGTTGTAAAGCTAAGAACCGGCAAGTAGCCATCCGCTACGAGTCTTGTGTGCAACAAGCACTTCCGCGACGAAGACTTTTGTTACTGCGTCGGGCCTGCGATGTTCGGTGAGTAGCAGACAGCGCGCACTGAGACGATGGCTCGCGCGCGCTTCCCGCCGGCAAATGATGCTTATCTGCCACAGGATGGTAAAAGCGCTACCTTTTACCACGTGCGATGCCATCTCAGAACCCTCCCGTGCGACCTCTTGATCGTCGGCCCCGTGCTCAGCGTCCACAAAATCGGCTGCAGATGCGCAAGTCATTGTTTAGATACGTTGAATTAAAAAACGCACAGGGTCCCTTATGCATTCGTTAAAGATGACTAGAAGGCGAAAGCCATCTTCTTCTTGTCAGTCGATGTACTGATTCTCCCGCGCCCCCCTCCAAAAGCGTTCTGCACCTAACGCGGTTTTGCATGGCCTCCGTGACCGATCACGGAGGCAATGCAAAGCGACCATGACGTGTGAATACGTCATCATGTGACGTCATAATGACGCTACATATATTGACGATCTCTGGCGTCATGATGACGTCATATGGTGACCATCGCGTGACGATTATTTTTGCATCACTCGTGTTGACGCCGCCGACGCGGGACGCCGACGGGCAACCTTCCCATTTGATGAGGCATGCATTGCTTCATAAGCTACATAAATTTTGCATTGCCTCCGTGATCGGCCGACCGGCCAACCCCATGTATTTTCTTGGAGCCTCATTTATTTACGTGGGAAAGATGCCACCATGTTGGCGTTAGACACGACACTGCTGCCAAAATTGCTCGGGTACACGCCAAATAATTACTATCCTGTTTCGCGGCTGCTGGTTGCTGCAATACCTTCTATTTTATTCACCGCTATTTCAAGTTCACGTGGGTCCTATTTCACAGCGGACGTTTGCAGAACAAGTCCGGCAAACGTTACTGGTATTTTCTTTCTTTTCCTAGGCGTCGCATGCTACTACATGCTCGGTATCGTAGACTGGTTCTTCTTCCACCAGCAATCTCGAAGTGGTGAAGCTTTGGTCTATGAATTCGTTGATGACAGAGAGCGGCAAGTTCACTGGAATGCAAACGGAACGATAATTAAGGAGCATTAAAAAAAGGCGTCGCATTTGCTCACGTTTTGTGTGAGCACCAAACGAAACGAATGCGCTGAATAAAGAAACAGAAGCAACGGCATTTGCCCGCTGAGAAGACCGATCAATACGCAGTGCGAGGCAACTTGTCAAACGACATTGAAACGTACCCGAATTTAGACTGAAAAGGAAAAAAAAAAACACTGAATCGTCGGGACGGCAGATCACGAAGTTGCCATGCTCACCGAAGCCGCAGTTGTAAGGAAATTGTTTTTGAACTGCTCTGATAGCGTCCGCGCAACAGTAGTTATTTGTTTGCTCACAAATTCTCATATTTTGCGGCCTTAAGTTCACAGCGCGGTGCCAAAACGCGCTCGTAGCAAAAGCGAAACCATCAGTACGAACATACATGCAGACACTCATACATGCAGAGGCACCGTCAGTCGTCGCGAACCCGTGCGATCGCTGGCTTGAGGCTTCTTTCTGTTATGCTCCGTTTGGTTATACAGGCAGTCTACTCTAACGAGATATTTCAGTTTGCACTCAGCGAGTGACTACCTTTCACGCAAGAAGCCGGTTCAGGGGTCTCCAACGCGGTGACAGAGTGACGCGGGTGCTCGGTTTTCTGCAAAGAGACAGCGACTGTAGACTATCTTGTGCTTTCAGTTCGTCTAAAATGATTATTTTAACAGTAAAGAACACAGTTCATTTCGAAAGTACTTACAGAAATGCCCTGGAGGGCTTCCGCGAGGTGTTTTTGTAGAGCGCCGACAGCAAAACCTATGGGGAGCGCGCCGGCGGTATCCTGCCTAGCACGCAATCGAGGCGCGTCCGACAGAGGGCGACTCCGTAACTCCTCGAGGCCAATAGTCCGGCCGTGGTGTTCAATCACATTTTAACGTGCCGCGGGATGGCGACCAAGTTCTGCGTCCAATATGCGACGCTCTTCTGGCTATCACACCTAGTTCTCTGATTACGCTTTCACCGTTAAATACTACAGCTGCAACAACGGTTTGTTTAATCATTTAGCAGGGACGTTAGTCGTCGGGGTGGAGATGTACCACCAATCATCAAAGTGGGCACATCCACGTTAAACGGTGCTATAGCTGCCAGACATCAATATACATTGTGCAAACTCTCTTATACCAACGTACAGTCAACATTCAGTTACTTCTGTAAGGGCACGCTTTACTTTCGTGTTATTCCGATTCCTATGAGGGAGGGATCGACCATGTTTTTAACACGAAAGTGTTTTATGCCGGGGTCCACCAAGACTTCAGTGACGTATTTCCGTCACGGAAATGACGTCGAAAAAATATGCACTATCAGATGGCAAAGAAAAAAAGGTACCGCCAACGGGCATCGAACCCACGACCGCTCGGTCCGCAACAACAGATGTCGGGCACGCTATCCACTGCGCCACGGTCACAAACTCTGGAGGCTTTACGAACGCGCCTTTTATATCTACCACTCTCCCGGTCGGCTCGGCTGGGTGGTGTTGACCTCTGGGAGTGGTAAGGTAAAATAATTCGTCATTTCTGTGGCCTCCGCGACTAGCACCTGCAACGCGTTTACGCGTCCGTCCCATTCGGCGCGTTTTCAATAGAAGTTAATTTTGTCAATGCCTTAACACACCGCGAGGTGGCGACCTGTGCCCAAGCGTCGTAAAAGCGTCGGGCTCGCTCAGCATCACGCTAATACAAACCAAGAATAGCTCTGCGACGCGCGCTCGCCCCGAGAAAAATCGCGGCCGGGCTACCGGTGCGGCACGACGCGCTTTGCGTTTCCCTCTAGTACGGCCGTGGTGTTCACATAGAGAAATGGTGTTCAATCACATTTTAACATGCCGCGGGATGGCGACCAAGTTCTGCGTCCAATATGCGACGCTCTTCTGGCTATCACACCTCGTTCTCTGATTACGCTTTCACCGTTAACTACTACAGCTACCACAAGGGTTTGTTTAATCATTTAACATGGATGTTAGTCGTCGGGATGGAGATGTACCACCAATCATCAAAGTGGGTGCATACAAGTTTAACGGCAACATTAGCTGCCAGACATCAATATACAGTGTGCAAACTCTCTTATATGAATGTACAGTAAACATTCAATTACTTCTGTGAGGACATGCTTTACTTTCGTGTTATTCCGATTCCTATGACGGAGGGATCAACCGTGTTTTTTCAAGATATTTTCAGTCACTTGCGAGCCATCATTTTCGCAGAGGTCTGTTGCCGATGCTCTCGACAGCGTAGTGCGCACTTTGGCGCCCAGCATTCGCTATGCTTTTCATCGTTCCCTGCGACGATATTTTGAGACGTCATAGGCACTTCTTTCATTTTCTTGTTATTATTTGTTATCACATAGAACGTCTCAACAGAAGGCACTTCCCGTGACCACCGAAACACATCTGGTGTTCTGAATTTCCCTAATTTGCAAAATGATCATTGTCGCCTTTACGTTTGTTCTAGAGAGGGCTTTTATTTTACCAATTGTTCTCTCTGCACACTTTCGCAGCGGATAGGGCCTAGTTGCAACGCTTTAGCGAACGCATTTGATTCACAACGCCTTGGCCGCCCTAACATCCTCTTTCTGTTGAAGAACAGGCGAAATCTAACAATGTTCTGTATATAGTACGAACTATTTTTTTTACTGGGCAAAACGGGCATGTTACGTTATACGCAAAATCGGGTATACATTTCTCCTAATCCAAGATCTTCGATGTAGGTAAAAGAAAAAATACCTATAAATATTGTGTTATTTAACGTAATTCTTTACATTATAATCTTCATTATGACACCAAACTTGCCCATAGAGCAGCGTGTGTCATTTGGCTATGCACTATAGTTGAACTAGGATATACTCTAGTGGCACAGCCACTAGAAAAGGCGCAGCCCGGACGTGCGCCTTTCCCTAGGCGTGGCGGAGCGGCCCCGCGGCTCGTGTGACAGCGCAGTAGTGGCAGTAGTTCACTACAGCGCGGCTGGCCGAATCTCGTAAATCGCTTCGTCGGCGGCTACAATTTGATTACTTTACAAGTACTGGAGTGTTTTAGCAGAGACTTTGTCTGTGCAAGTTGGTGCGATATTGCAAAATATAACAGCACGAGGGACGGGACTGAAGACACAAAAAACACAGGACGAGTGCTGACTACTAACTGAGATTTATTTTATGAAAGTGCTTCCTTTATAGTGTCACATGTCACCACCAACAACACGCCCCCACTCACGAAACCTGTAATAGCACTATCATGAACGCTATATCATACAAAACCTGAATCAACGCAGTGCGTTGATTCAGGTTTGATATTTGGCTGTTATATTTTGCAATACCGGAGTGTTCTGTTGCATTCTCTCGCACGGTCCATGGTGGAGCAGCTGTCTGTATCTTGTCAGGTATCCCGCTCAAACAAAGACACGACCTCACGTTAAATATTCAAAACTGCGAATCAGTTTTGTTGGAATTGTATATAATCTAACATTCTCAACATCGACAACAGAAACTTCATGTTTGGTTGCCTTTACCGATCACTTTCTTCCTCAGGTTCAGATTGTTATGTTTCTCGCAAATAAATAACGCCAAGGTTATCTTCCGATAACAAAATAAAAAATATTATAAGCATGGGTTATATACATAAATTAATGGACTCATCCCTGAACTCTGTGAGTTACGTTCGTCTTGTTTTCATGGTTTTAGTTACGAATGTCTTAATAATACCCTTGCTTGCTTAGTTCCTGGCGGCTCCAGCACTGTAATCGATCATGTGTTGTCTAATCTTTTGTTGTCCATCTCACGTAGGAGTCTTCACAAATTAATATTACCGACCACTTCCTCGTCATTGCGCGCACTACATATCTGCCCACTATTCTTGCTCCAGCTCTTACACTCTGGTATCTATAACAAATGATTGTTAGAAGCTGTATCTAATGCTGCCGGGTTTGCTGTTCTTGACACCAATGATCCGCAGGTACCCTTTACGCGAGTTCTAATAAAGTTTCTATCGCATTATCTCACCTGGTCGCATCCGTCCATTTCACATCTCCTCATTTCTGTTCAGCGTGCCCATTTCTCACCTGTCGCTTCCAGGAACACATTTCTTGCAGACATCAAAACGTGCACTTATAGTTCACCAATTCGAGAAACAACTAAAAGCATAGACGTCGGAAGGATTTTGTCATGGGCGGTGGAAACCCGTGTTGGATCGGGATGGGGGAAGGAAAGCGCTGGTGTGGCCTACAGGGGGGCGGGGGTGCAAGTGCCCCTGTCGCGCCCCACTGCCGACTCCATTGGCTAAAAAAAATTCTTTTCTCCAATACTAATTTGTAGCCCATATATTGATCAGCGATGAGGTTGCAGCGATGGCGTAGTGGTAGAGCATCAGCTTCGCATGCAAGAGGTCCGTGGTTCGAATCCCGGTGCCGGACAATTCCCAACCGGATTAAAAAGAAATCCGCGTGAGGATGGAATTGTGTAAAAGGCCTGGGGTGCAGCCTCACTGGCGACCACAGCCAGCAATGCGCTCCCTCACCAGAGCAGGATTGGCCACCCTGTCTAGTACTTGGCCACTACCTCCCGCATGAATACATCACTTAACCCTCGGCCCTCAGTCCCCAGCGGCTGCGAAGCAATGACCAAGGCGGCGGTCAGACCTGCGACGCAGCAGAGGGTGCTAAGAATCTCTGGGTACGGACAGGCCGCCATTGGAATCTGAATTTGGCTACGTATAACGCAAGAACTTTATCTAGTGAGGCGAGTCTAGCTGTACTATTCGAGGAATTAGAGGGTGTTAAATTGGATGTAATAGGGCTCAGTGATGCTAGGAGGCCACAGGAAGCTTATACAGTGCTGAAGAACGGACACGTCCTATGCTATCGTGGCTTAGCTGACAGAACAGAACTAGGAGTGGGGTTCCTTATTCATAAAGATATAGCTGGCAATATAGAGGAATACTATAGCATTAATGAGAGGGTGATATGTATCGTAATTAGGTTTAATAGGAGGTACAAGATGAAGGTGGTACAGGCCTACGCGCCTACATCCAGCCATGATGATCAAATGGTTGAACGCTTCTACGAAGACGTAGAATCAACAATGAGTAAGGTAAAGACACAGTATACTGTACTGATGGGCGACTTTAATGCAAAAGTAGGCAAGAAGCAGACTGGAGATCATGCACTTGAGGGTTGAATCGCGCAAACGAGACAGAGACTAAAAGAAGAGACGACAACACACAGAACACGCAGTTGGGGAATATGGCATCGGCTCTAGAAGCGCCAGAGGAGTTACTAGTAGAGTTTGCAGAACGCAATAATTTACGCATCTTGAATACCTTCTACAGAAAACGGGCTACTCGTAAGTGGACGTGGAGGAGTCCTAATGGCGAAACTAAAAATGAAATAGACTTCATAATGTGCGGCCACCCGGGCATTGTACAGGATGTGGAAGTAGTTAACAAGGTCCGATGCAGTGACCATAGAATGGTAAGATCTAGAATTCAACTTGACGTGAGGAAGGAACGGCAGAAACTGATACGCAAGAAGCCGATTAATGAACTAGCTCTGAGAGGGAAAGTTCAGGAATTCAGAGTTTCACTTCAGAATAGGTACGCGGCTTTAACCGAGGAATCCGACCTTAGCGTTGACGCAATAAATGATAATCTGACTAGTATCATCAAGGAGTGTGCAGTGGAAGTCGGGGGTACAGTCGTTAGACAGGACACTGGTAAGCTATCCCAAGCGACGAAAAACCTCATTAAGAAACGTCAAGCTATGAAAACCTCAAATGCAACAGACAAAATAGAGCTGGCGGAGCTTTCGAAGTTAATCAATAGGCGTAAAGTAGCCGACATAAGAAAGTATAATATGGAGAGAATTGAGCATGCTCTAAAGAACGGAAGAAGCCTCAAAGCTATGAAGACAAAACTGTGCATAGGCAAAAATCAGATGTATGCATTAAGGGACAAGGAAGGCAAGGTCACAAAAAATATGGATAGAATAGTTGAGGTAGCGGAAGAGTTCTACAGGGATCTGTACAGCAGCCGAAGCATTCAGGATGATAACGTAAGAAGGAGTAATAGCGCAGAGGAATCTGACATCACACCAGTATTGACAGGTGAAGTAAAGAAAGCCCTAAAGGGAATGCAAAGAGGCAAAGCAGCTGGTGAGGATCAGGTAACATCACACCGGTTGAAAGACGGTGGAGAGATTATGTTAGAGAAACTGGCCACCCTGTATACGAGGTGCCTCGCGACGGGGAGGATACCAGAATCTTCGAAGAATGCCAACATCATCTTGATCCAAAAGAAAGGGGATGTCAAGGACCTGAAAAATTACAGGCCCATAAGCTTACTGTCCGTTGTCTACAAGCTATTTACAAAAGTAATTGCTAACAGAATTAATACGACATTAGAGTTCAATCAACCAAGGGACCAGGCAGGATTTTGTACAGGATTCTCAACAATAGACCATATTCATACTATCAATCAGGTGATAGAGAAATGCGCGGAATACAACCAACCCTTATGCATAGCCTTCATAGATTACGAGAAGGCATTTGATTCGGTGGAGACATCAGCAGTCATGCAGGCACTGCGGAATCAAGGCATCGACGAAGCCTACATAAACATAATGAAAGAAATCTACAGCGGATCCACAGCCACTATAGTCCTCCATAAAGAAAGCAACAGAATCCCAATAAAGAAGGGCGTACGGCAGGGAGACACGATCTCTGCAATGTTATTCACCGCGTGTTTACAGGAGGTTTTCAGGGCCCTAGATTGGGAAGAGTTAGGGATAAGAGTTAATGGAGATTATCTCAGTAACCTATGACTCGCTGATGACATTGCATTGATGAGTAACGCGGGAGACAAATTGCAGCTCATGATTACTGAAATGGATACGGAACGTAGAAGAGTAGGTCTGAAAATAATATGCGTAAAACTAAAGTAATGTGGAACAATCTTGGCAGAGAACAGCGCTTTGCGATAGGTGGCGAGACACTGGAAGTTGTAAAGGAGTACGTCTACTTAGGACAGGTAGTAACCGCGGAGCCGAACCATGAGAGTGAAATAACTAGAAGAATAAGGATGGGTTGGTGCTCATTCGGCAAGCATTATCAAATCATGAATGGTAATCTACCACTATCCCTCAAGAGGAAGGTATATAACAGCTGCATCTTACCAGTACTCACCTACGGAGCAGAAACCTGGAGACTTACAAAGAGGGTTCAACTTAAATTGAGGACGACGCAGCGAGCGATGGAAAGGAAAATGATAGGTGTAACCTTAAGAGACAGGAAGAGAGCAGAGTGGGTCAGGGAACAAACGGGGGTCAAGGACATTATAGTTGAAATCAAGCAGAAGAAAGGGATATGGGCCGGGCACGTAGCACGTCGGCAGGATAACCGGTGGTCATTCAGGGTAACTGACTGGATTCCAAGAGATGGCAAACGCGTGAGGGGGAGACAGAAAATTAGGTGGGTAGATGAGATTATGAAGTTTGCAGGTATTACGTGGCAGCAGAAAGCACAGGACCGGGTTGATTGGCGGAACATAGGAGAGGCCTTTGCCCTGCAGTGGGCGTAGACAGGCTGATGATGATGATGATGATTATATTGATCACTATACTTTCAGTGTCCTATCATTTATTCTGGTCTGAATTTATATTGTTGTTTACAGTCCTTGTCATGGAAATGTCCTTTGGAGTATATATACGCCACATGATTTATACTGCTATTTCGTGTGTCATGCATATGCATTTGCAAGTTATCCTTTGTACTTCCTGTCTTATGCACTGTTTTAAATCTTCACTATCGCGCAACGCTTCCTGTATCTTTATTATTTGCACATTATATATTTTTTATTATTCATGCTAAAAACCAGCTATTGTTCTTTGTACTCAGCGTACATAAACTGCTATAGAATAATTTTACTCTATGGCTTGAATATAATGTATTCCAGTCTTTTACTTCTGGACCTCCTCCTGCATAAATCCTAGCTGTAGTCTTTTAGTCACCTTATAATCATCACAAGTACGAAAGAGGTGTCCGTTTTTATTTTCGATCTGAGCGCTGTGTCCTCTACCATGAACTCCTATATAATAAGCCTGCACCACAACTATAATGAAACAGGGCCGATTGCACATAATGAGCGATCGCTGTGTAGCGAATGCCCTGAGCGCGTGCGGTAAATATGAAAAAAAAAATGTGTACTTGGCCAAAATAAAGGCACTGAGCCATGCAGTGAGCAAGCTGGCTGTTCACTGTTTGCTAGAACCAGAAAGCAAGCACACGCGTAAGAATGAACCGCAGCCGCAACTCTGAAGGGGCCCGCGACGGCCCGACCACGCTATCAAAGCTGCTAGGGAATGTAGCAGTGGCGCCATCTAGTGGCATCCGTGTAAAAAGAGGACGCGGGAGCCCGGCTGGTCGTGTCACTAGTGTATATTCTAATCCACTATACTATGCACATTGAAAAAAACTCTCAGGCTCCCTCATATTGACCTAATACGACTCGAAGACGAAAGCGATCTTCTTTTACGTATGTAGCACTGTAGGGGGATCTCCTTGTCGTCCATCCATAAATCTCATGGCGCGTGACCATGCTCAAAATCGAGTGGTCAGTACAGACTCAACTAGGCTAGCAATGCTCAAAATCGAGTTAAAATTAAAAGAACAAGGTCTAAAATATTATAAATACCAGAAATAACCAAGCAGTAATCGCAAAAATTAACCCAAAAGCGCTAAAAACGCTTGAGAAATATGCGGCTGACACCTGCGCCGCGCACGGGAGGGCGCCACCGGCTCGCCAAGCGCGCGACTGCTCCTCCCACCGATATTTCCCCGGCCCTTCGTGCTTACATCTGAAGGCAGAAACAACCTGACGGAACTCATTGCACACGACACGTATCTGAACTGCCGCAACAAGCAGGAAGTTGATAAAGCGTAGTAAAAAGTAGCGCATGTCGCACATTGAGTTTGCGAATCTCCCTAACAAGATTCCATTCATGCCAGGGAAACCCTGCACGCTTGCCACAAACATTTATGTCATCGACGGTTTAGTGAACGGAGCCGTGGGAACTATATGAACGGCAGTCGCTGGCATATGCAGCTTTTCTGGACACCAGCGGTTTAGTTCGCGTGAACGACACCGCGTGGTGTATCGACCTTAAAGAATTCAAAAGTCCCGCCATGACGTATGCGGTGACGCGACACTAAATGAAAGACAATCAAAAGAAACGGTGCACACGGCCCGAGACTGTCGCTTTACCTCAGTGCGCAGAAAAGAGAGCGCTGTGTGTCGGCGTTATCTCGACGGCGACGACTGGCAATGAATCGGCAGTTTTTATAGACTTGCCATGCCAAATGTCTGGCCGTGAGAGAGGCACACGTGATGCATCAATAGAATCGTGTTTTTTTTATTGTTTGTTTGCTTGTTTTCTTTCTACGCTGGCGCAGCGGCTGGGATATTGGAGCAGCATGCTGCTTTCTGAGTTTCTTTTTCAGCTAGCGTGAACCATTATGTTTGGGTAAGAACAGGATATTATGGTTGCATAACAAGCGAATTTTCTTTAATGTACCACTTAGGTGTTGCTCGTTTGCTCGTTGCGTTTCCTCAAATTAAAAGTGGATAATTTTGAGAGCGCTAGGGATGAGAGTAAATAAACGAAGTTAAAAATAGTTTATTTTTGTTTTCATTTAGTCCTGATCGAAATGTGGCTGCCACCGCCAGCTTGGCGCCGTCGAAGCGGGTGTGCAAAAATGATACAGTCGTTGAAAGATGATCTTGTACACAGAAAAATGTGAATTTGGTTAGTGTTTTTTTTTTTAGGAATTAACGTATAGTACAACACATACGACCGACGTGTTGTGTAATAACCTCTAGATCTGCTGTCTTGAAAAAAGGCACGTATATATCCTATTGCATTTCTTTTTTTTTCTTTTTTTTTGCCCACAGTCGACTGACTCATATGCTGGACGTGATTGTCTTGAATCCAGCAGGCCTGGAAGCTCCCCTGAAGCTCTGCTTTTATGTGCTGTAGGCGCAGTCTCTTCCAAGTTTGCACTTCAACAAGCACAAAGTCGATAATGAATCACCAATCACCAATCACTTTGATCAGAAAAAAGAGTCTCATAAAAGCGAATTTTGGTGTTTTCGCCCTGACAACAATACACAGTCGGATTGGGGGTCCGAGCATAATTAGTTGAAGCTTGGACCCCGAGCGAAACCTAAATAGGATTGCTTCGCACGTGCGTCTGTTTGACTTTTCTGTGATTAATATTTCACCGGATCGAGAAACCCTTTGAGACAGTGAGGCTGCTGTCGTTTTCGCACACGAACTCCACGTCGAGGCGGAAATACTTCGCCGCAGCTAGCATGACAATGCAGCAATCAATGAAGAAAAATTTGTTTATTTAACTTTTTAATTATTGACTTGAAGGCGAGTGTTTATATTACAAAGTTGTAGTGCGTGCCAATTTATGGTATACTTATTTTTTAGAAATCGCGAAAGTTGCACGTAGTTCGAGATATTTATCAACAAACTTGACGTGAGAAACCGAAACTGATGTCGCCTCAGAACACGTGCAGCCGCTGCACGCCAAAAAAGAAAAAAGAAGAATCGGAAATGGTCAGAAAGCAAACAATAGCAAAATGAAAAGTGGCTTTGCCCCCGTACCTCATGGACCTCCGGAAAGGCAAAACCGAAAAACTGTAAGCACCACTCGGCGCCGGCATGCGCCGGAATGTTTGGCCAACTTCGCGATTGTTATCAATTGTTCTGTTACGAATACGCACAGGACACGAGTAGTCAAGCTTGTTCTGGAGCTTACGCGAGCCGCAGAGGTTACCTTGGAAGGTTGGATCACTGATGTATAGACGATTTTCCGTAAGAGATAGGGCCGCCGCCACCTCGAGGTTCTAAGGAATGCTTTGTTATTTTTGTGCCTCGTGACAGGTATTTATGGTAAGGTCGGAAAACTTCGGGTGCACAGAGCCAACCGTAGCGTATGCATCCACTGCAGCACGGTTCGCTTAGTTGTTCATGATACAAAGCTACGAGGTTAGAAAAATAAAAATAAATATTTTGGTTTTGATATCTTCAAAGCACGTTTTGATTATTAGGGATGTCACTGGAGCACTGTGGAAATTTTGACCACCTGGTTGTGTTGAGCGTGCACCTAAGTCTAAGCAGATGGGCCTTTAGTATTTCGCATCCATCGAAATCGCCGCGGCCGGGATTCGATGACCTAAAGGTCAGCATTCGAGCACCATAGCCACTAGACCATCACGGCGGCTAAAACACGGCAAGGTTAACAGCTCAATATGGCCGCATCGAAACCTGCATATTGTCACGCAAAGTTCAAGAAGCACACTTTAATTAATAGCTTAAACTGGGCGAACTTGTGCCCTATAAACAAATAAGTCAGAGAAAAATGGTTATGTCTATCCTGCAGGAACACCTTTCTCTTCTTCACCAGAATTCGGCACCTCTTCTTCTTTTCTTGTCCCGTGCAGTTCGCACGTGCCTGTGTTGTCAGCGGTTGTCCTGGCGTGCTCCATCGATGCTTTGCTTCCTCTGTTTCGCACGCACGTCGTAGACAACGTGGATGGCGTAGCAACTGCTGGGGCGCGTAATTTGAATGTATCTTGCGTCATTATTCTCCTTCCGAGACTGCATCTTCCCGATGCTTGTTTTGGTTCCAGGCTGTTATTTAAAGTAAGTGCCGGTAGAAACAGGCATCAACCAGCAGTGGTGCTTGATTCATTATTGCCTTTCGTAGTATGGCTTCATTCGGACGACGTGCACAATGTCTGCGCGATGCCGCCGTCTCGCTGATGTTACTTGCTCTTCTGGGACAACTTCATAGTTCAAAGGACCAAGCTGGCGAAGTACCTTGTAAGGACCAAAATAACGTCGAAGTAGCTTTTCGGAAAGCCCACGTACGCGTACGGGTGTCTATACCCATACTTTATCTCCAGGAGCGTACCTGACGTCTCTTCGTCGCAAATTATACCGATTGGCATCGTCTTTTTGTTGCTGCTGAATGCGATATCGCGCAAGCTGCCTTGCTTCTTCAGCTCTTTGCGTGAAGTCACTGGTATTATGGTCGTGGTCGGAGTTGTCATCGACCGGTAGCATTGCATCCAGGGGGGTGGTAACAGTTCGGCCAAAAACAAGTTGAAAAGGTGTCATTCGCGTGGTCTCTTGGACAGCGGTATTGTATGCAAATCTTGCGTACGGTACTATTTTGTCCCATGTTTGGTGCTCTACGTCCACGTACATCGAGAGCATGTCAGTCAACGTTCTATTCAGCCGCTCTGTCAGTCCATTCACTTGCGGATGATACGCTGTTGTTTTTCTATGGCAGGTGTGCGTCAATTTCATAATGGAATTTGTCAACTCAGCTGTAAACGCTGTTCCTCGGTCCGTGATCAGCACTGTAGGAGCGCCATGCCGCAGTACGATGTTGGTCACAAAGAATTCGGCTACTTCGACGGCCGTTCCCCGAACAAGAGACGCTGTCTCGGCATATCGCGTTAAATAATCCGTTGCAACGATGATCCATCGCTTCCCTGACAACGACGTGGGAAATGGGCCAAGTAAGTCCATTCCCACTTGTGCGAAAGGGGCTTCTGGTGGCTCTATAGGTTGGAGGAGACCTGCTGGCTTCAGTGGTGGTGTTTTTCGTCTTTGGCACTCCCGGCAAGTTCTTACGTAGTGCTGCACAGAATTTTGTAACTTTGGACAGTAATACGTGGTGCGAATACGTGCCAACGTTCTGCTCACTGCTAAGTGTCCTGCTGATGGGTCATCGTGGCATGCTTCCAATATCTCGGATCGTAACACTGCAGGAACGACAAGCAGAAATGTCTCTGTACTATGTTCGAAATTTCTCTTATACAAGACGTTATTTCGGAGGACGAACGACGACAAGCCACGGGAAAAACCACGAGGAATATCGACGGGCTGTCCCTCAAATTACTTGATAAGGAGCACTAATTCAGGGTCAGATATCTGGTGCTGTGCCATTTGCGACGACGTCACGGCTCCCAAAAAAGGAATGTCTAGTCCACTTTCCGTGGAGGCGGCTTCCGCACATTCAACTGGTGCACGTGACAAACAGTCGGCATCACTATGCTTGCGACCGGACTTGTAGACAACCTTTATGTCGTATTCCTGCAGTCGCAGGCTCCATCTCGCAAGACGTCCTGACGGATCTTTAAGATTTGCCAGCCAGCAGAGTGGTGGTCACTGATGGCCCGGAAAGGTCTGCCGTATAAGTAGGGCCGAAACTTACTGATGGCCCAAACCACCGCAAGACATTCTTTTTCTGTCGTCGAGTAGTTGACATCGGCTTTCGAAAGTGTACGACTAGCGTACGCAATGACCCGCTCTCCACCATTCTGCCACTGAATGAGGACGGCCCCGAGACCTAAGTTGCCTGCGTCTGTGTGAATATCAGTTTTGGCTTTCTCGTCAAAATGTGCGAGGATTGGGTGGCTCTGAAGGCGCTGTCGCAGTTCGTTAAAGGCATCCTGCTGTTCCTTCAGCAAAATGAAAGGCGCGTCATCCTTTGTCAGCCGCGTTAGTGGTTCGGCAATCTTCGAAAATTTTTTGACAAACGACGGTACTAAGCGCAAAGTCCCAGGAACCGTCTAACCGCTTTTTTGTCCGTCGGTTTTGGAAATTTTTCTACTGCCGCTGTCTTCTTAGGGTCCGGACGAATGCCTTCAGCACTGACGACATGGCCAAGAAAGAGGAGCTCTTGGAAGCCGAAGTGACATTTTTGCTGCTTGATCGTCAGATCTGCCGTACTAATGGCTTTCAGCACAGATCGCAGCCGTTCTACATGCTGCTCAAACGTAGCAGAAAAAACCAGAACATCATCAAGATAAACGAGACAGGACTGCCACTTCAGTCCGGACAGCACACTGTCCATCATCCGCTGAAACGTTGCGGGAGCTGAACAAAGGCCGAATGGAAGTACCTTAAATCCGTATAGCCCGTCCGGTGTCAACAATGCAGTCTTCTCGCGATCTCGTTCGTCCACTTCGATCTGCAAGTATCCGCTTTTTAGTTCTAGGGAAGAAAAGAACTTCGCATCTCAGTCTATCCAGAGTATCATCAATTCTCGGAAGAGGATAAACATCTCGCTTAGTGATGGAGTTCAGCTTTCGGTAGTCAATACAGAAGCGTAGGGACTGGTCTTTTTTCTTTACAAGTACCACCGGAGACGCCCACAGACTGGCCGATGGCTGAATTACGTCGTCTCTGAGCATTTCCTCGACCTGATTTCCGATAGCTTCTCTTTCTTTTTGTGACACCCCGTAGGGGCGCTGGTAGATAGGCCTGACTGACTCGTCGACAATGATGCGATGTTTGGTAATAGGCGTTCGTCGGACTTTGGATGACGTTGAAAAGCACGCGACGAATTCTCTCACGAGGTTCTCTATTTGTTCTTTCTGGCTTGGGAATAGTCGTTGGTCGATGTCAATGTACGCGAGTACAGAATCCACGTCTTGGAAATCAAGTAGTGACGTCTCAGAGGCGCTCAGGTCCGCAAGTTGGACGAAGTCATGGATGCTTGCAATGACGGTTCCCTTTGCTAGGTGCTGTACCTCATTTCCAAAGTTTGTGAGCAAGACGTTAGCACATCCGTCACGAAGCTGGACAAGGCCTCTTGCCATGCAGATTCCCTTTTTGAGTATGAGTCCAGTGTTGCTGTCGGCGAGCCTTTTATGATCAGTGAACGCATTGCTCCTTACTGTAACAGCTATGAGGGACCTCGGAGGTACCGCCACGTCGTCGTCCGCAATGCAAAGATCATTGACTTTTTTCTTTTGTGTCAAAAGTTGCAATCGCGTGTCTCGTTGAAATTGAGACGCATGATTCCGGCAAGTTAATTACAGCGCCGTTAGCTTTCAGGAAGTCCATACCAATAATTAAGTCTCTAGAGCATTCCGGCAGCACAACGAAACTTGCGACGTAAGTGAAGCCCCTTATTCCGGTTCTAGCCGTACACATTTTCGTCGAGTCGATGAGGTGTCCCCCTGCAGTGCGAACTTGCGGTTTATTCCAAGGAGTCAGCACCTTGTTCAGTGTTCTGGACAGCTCGCCACTGATTACTGAGTAATCCGCACCTGTGTCCTCTAGTGCATTCACTTCGTAGCCGTCGACAAATACACGCAAGTCGGAAGCGACGTCGCGATCACTGCAGCGGCTTCTTAGTCCGTCGTCGTCGTTCGGAGTCAGCGATGGAGGTTTTTCTGATTCAGCTTCAGCAGCGGCCTGCCTCCACAGGTCGCTGACTCTAGTTTTCCCGACGCGGACTTTGTGAACGGCGCCTTGGAGTGGGAGAGGCTGATGATCGACGGGGGCTCGGCGACCGATATCTAAACGGCGCTGTGGAGCGAGGCTGATGTTGCTGAATGTCATGCGGGCCCGGACGAGTTGACAGGTACTGCTCAATTTCGAAAGGACGCTCGCCGTTTCGAGGCCGAGGTGCATTCACTGCGAAACCACGAAGCCCCGCCAGGCGATCTTGGCACATTCGATAGAGGTGGCTGGCCTCTCCACAGTGGTAGCAGAGAGGTACTCTGTCAGGAGTGCGCCATATATCTGTCTTCCTCAGTCTCCTATCCGGTGGCGGGAGCGTGCTCGATGGCGCAGTGTTGTACACCGAAGTGGCTGCGACGTCCATACGGACGGGAGGTCCTTTCAGTAGAGCGTCGGCAAATGAGGATCTCTGCGGTCGCAGCGGTGGCGCTTCTGTCTGGGCATAGTGCTGAGGTCCCCGAATGGGTTGGGATCCCGAACCGCCATTCTAACTTCCTCGCGCACCACGTCGGCAAGTGACGACACAGCAGGAGCGCTATGGTCGAGCCGCTGCCTCTTGAGCTCCTCTCGCACTACAGAACGCACCAGTTGACGTAAGAACTTCACGCTGTTTCCGAATATAGCCGGCACTGAGTCTATGGAGGCAATGCCCAGATCCCGGTTGTACATCCTCGCTCGTTGCTGAAGCGTTTTTTCCATTGTGGCTGCCTCAGAGCGGAACTCGGCGACGGTAGACGGTGGACTCCGAATCAAACCGGCAAACAGTTCCTGTTTCACAACTCGCATTAGATGGCGAAGCTTTTTGTCCTCGCTCATGTTCGGATCTGCTCGGCGGAAGAGACGGGACATGTCCTCTACATACATGGCCACACCTTCATTATTCTGCTAGCTTCTTGCTTGTAGAGCAGCTTCGGCTCTCTCCCTGCGATCAGTACTCGGGTAGGTGGCAAGCAGCTCCCGTCTGAAGTCATCCCAGGACAAGATGGCAGCCTCGTGGTTTTCAAACCACGTTCGTGCGGAGTCTTCCAGCGCAAAGTAAACGCGCCGTAGCTTGCGATTCACACCCCAGCCATTGACCTTCGCGACGCGCTCAAAGCGTTCGAGCCAGTACTCTGCGTCTTCGTAGGCGTCGCCGTGGAAAGGTTCGGGCGTCGTCGGCTGATCCACTATAATTAGTGCTGGCGTGACCTGAGAAGTCATTTCGGTAGCGTCTTTGCTGACAGCTGCTGCTGTTCTTGTGCAACACAAAGGTGAAAACTCTGGGACCTCACCGCGTAGGCGACGACTGCTGCGCTGGTAAACAGGAGTCAGCTCGTCGGGTCCATGTCTTCTGTGCCCCGGGCTGCTTCCTCCAACTTCAGAGGAGCTTGGGTTCATACCCCGCACCTCCACCCGATTGGTCACGCAAAGTTCAAGAAGCACACTTTAATTATTAGCTTAAACTGGGCGAACTTGTGCCCTATAAACAAATAAGTCAGAGAAAAATGGTTATGTCTATCCTGCAGGAACACCTTTCTCTTCTTCACCATAATTCGGCACCTCTTCTTTTCTTGTCCCGTGCAGTTCGCACGTGCCTGTGTTGTCAGCGGTTGTCCTGGCGTGCTCCATCGACGCTTTGCTTCCTCTGTTTCGCGCCCACGTCGTAGACAACGTGGATGGCGTAGCAACTGCTGGGGCGCGTAATTTGAATGTATCTTGCGTCAATATATACACTGGTCACCGCCCTATGGGTGCTCTCCCTTCGATAAAGGGAGACTAAAACCCTGAGTGTGAAGTGTGGATGATAAATTCCAGCACTATCTGTTCGGGCGCAGATTCACCGTAGTAACTTACAACGCTGCCTGAACGTGGATGTTTTCCAGGTGATAACACAAGTACAAATTTGTCCGGTTGTTTATCACTCTACAAGAATGTGATTTCGACGTGCGTCATCACGCTCGGCTCTCGAATAACATCACGGATGCCATCTCACGCAACCCACTCGTGCCATTGAAGGAAACAGGCAAATTGCATATATTTCGCCCGAGTACATGTGCTCGAAGCCCAACAAGAGGACAAACGCTTGGCGCCAATCATCGCCTGGGCAATGAGTGCAGATACAAACCCGATGTTTGCCATACGCAATCACATACACACTGTACCACCATGACTGGCACAAGGACTTGTCGGAAGGGCAATACCTCCTCGGCGTTCCGAAATGTTTTTGTACAGAAATACACAGTAAGCTAATGGGCCTGTAATTTTTCAAGGACCTGAAAAATTACAGGCCCATCAGCTTACTGTCCGTTGTCTACAAGCTATTTACGAAAGTAATTGCTAACAAAATTAATACGACATTAGAGTTCAATCAACCAAGGCACCAGGCAGGATTTCGTACAGGCTTCTCAACAATAGACCATATTCATACTATCAATCAGGTGATAGAGAAATGCGCGGAATACAACCAACCCCTATACATAGCCTTCATAGATTGCGAGAAGGCATTTGATTCGGTGGAGACATCAGCAGTCATGCAGGCACTGCGGAATCGGGGCATCGACGAAGCCTATATAAACATAATGGAAGAAATCTACAGCGGATCCACAGCCACTATAGCCTCCATAATGAAAGCGACAGAATCCCAATAAGGAAGGGCGTACGGCAGGGAGACACGATCTCTCCAATGCTATTCACCATGTGTTTACAGGAGGTTTTCAGGGCCCTAGATTGGGAAGAGTTAGGGATAAGAGTTAATGGAGAGTATCTCAGTAACCTGCGATTCGCTGATGACATTGCATTGATGAGTAACGACGGAGACGAATTACAGCTCATGATTACTGAACTGAATACGGAAAGTAGAAGAGTAGGCCTGAAAATTAATATGCATAAAACTAAAGTAATGTGGAACAATCTTGGCAGAGAACAGCGCTTTGCAATAGGTGGCGAGACACTGGAAGTTGTAAAGGAGTACGTCTATTTAGGACAGGTAGTAACCGCGGAGCCGAACACTGAGAGCGGAATAACTAGAAGAATAAGGAAGGGATGTAGCTCATTCGGCAAGCATTATTAAATCATGAATGGTAATCTACCACTATCCCTCAAGAGGAAGGTATATAACAGCTGCATCTTACCGGTACTTACCTACGGATCAGAAACCTGGATACTACAAAGAGGGTTCAGCTTAAATTGAGGACGACGCAGCGAGCGATGGAAAGGAAAATGATAGGTGTAACCTTAAGAGACAGGAAGAGAGCAGAGTGGGTCAGGGAAGAAACGGGGGCTAAGGACATCATAGTTGAAATCAGGAAGAAGAAATGGATATGGGCCGCGCACGTAGCACGTCGGCAGGATAACTGGTGGTCATTAAGGGTAACTGACTGGATTCCAAGAGATGGCAAACGCGTGAGGGGGAGACAGAAAATTAGGTGGGTAGATGAGATTAAGAAGTTTGTAGGTATAACGTGGCAGCAGAAAGCACAGGACCGGGTTGATTGGTGGAACATGGGAGAGGCCTTTGCCCTGCAGTGGGCGTAGACAGGCTGATGATGATGATGACTAGAAGTCGTTCGTGATGACTCCGAAGGAGGGCACATCGGTCAACAATCCTTGCTTCAAGAACAAGAACCCTTCAGGTGGCCGAAGATGTAAAGCAATCTGCGCACTTCTGTCACCTGCTGCGAAGCGTGTCAAGTTTAAGCGACAGCCGAGCCGCCATTCTGGGCTGCTAACACATCTACAGGTGATACCCGATCAGATTTTCATGCGGTTGGCGGTGACTATATAGATAGGGCCGCTACGTACCAACAAAGCTCGAAACCGCTACATCACTGTAGCTGCGGACTATCTGTCCAAATAAGTGGAAGTGGTAGCCATACCATCGCTCGCCTCCGTTCATTTAGTCGATTTATTGAGTGAGATTTGATTGAAGACATGGCTTTCGCAGCCTGAAACTATGAAGCAACCTTTACAAGAACGTCCAGCACCACCGCGATTCCCGTTCCATCCCCACGCAAACGACCTTACCGAGCGAACTACTCCGAGTACCCTGGGAAGTCTCGCTCCATGTAATGCAGTAGAGCAGAAAGGAGAGGAGGACTGGAGCGTCCACTTTCCGGAAGCTGGCATTGTATTTAATACATCGCTGCAGACGTCTACTGGTGTGAGGCAGTACATCAATGGCGCAGCCAGGAGGGGGGTGGGGGACACCGGGCTCGTGCCCCCCCCCCCGGAATTTTTTGTGCCATAGCATACAGAGCAGAAAATCACACTCGACCACATCTCCATGGCCGGCCCCCCACTACAAATCGAGAAAGGCCCCGCCCCCCACCCCGGAAAAAAATTTCTGCCTACGCCCCTGCCGTACACAGACATATATGGAAAGCTGCCCAAATTGAAAGCCGTTATCAGGCTAGGTAACTAGACACTGCTGTTAGCGTCACGTTTATGCACACGTTAAAGCACCCCAGGTGATTAAAAATTTCCGGAGCCCTCCACTACGGCGTCCCTCATAATCATGCCGTGATTTTGGGACTCTAAACCACAAGAATTATTATTACGTTAGCACCACACGTTCTGACAGCCGCAACGCGTGACAGTCGTGACATTCTGCCAGAAGATCAGAGTTGCGGCGATAAAAAAAGCCACCCAAGGAGAATAAAAAAACAAAATAAAAAAGCAGGCGCTCTTATGACTGCTGCCGGCTGCTTGCCCCGGCGTGCAACATCGGAGACGAGTTGTGGGTGCGAAAGGGAGGCAGCTGACAGGGCAAGAAGCTACAAGCTACTCATGAAGTTCGAGTGTGCCACTCCTCTGTGATTAGGCATCTGGTTTTTCGTCAGTTCCGTATATATATACATATATATATATATATATATATATATATATATATATATATATATATATATATATATATGTGTGTGTGTGTGTGTGTGTTTGTGTGTGTGTGTGTGTGTGGGTGCGCGCGTGTGTGTGTGTCAGTTATCTTTAGGGGTTAAAAATACAGTATTAGAGGCAGGCGAGAGAAATCAGTTGAAAATTGCTGACAGTCACCTTGCGCACGAGCGACAATTTGTTTGGTATTAAATAATTTGGTAATTAGCATTATTTAAATAAATTGCTAAATATTGACTTTACGCAAGCAATGCGAGCTGCAAGGTTCGAGAGCGCCTTGAGTAGCCCCAAATGAATTATTTGCGATCAAGAAAGTCTCACGTATGCCATTTTTTCCGAGCCCGTGAAATACAAAAACAACCACGCGACTACAGTATTCACGCGCACCGCACATGCTGCTCTCAGCCGTGGTCTGAGCGAGTGAAATAAGCTGCCTGCCGTGACTCGCCGGCTCCGTTGCAGCGGTAGGCCGATAAGTTGGCGGTGTTTGTTGGCCCGCGTCAGCCACTTGGCACGCGTGACGGTGCAAGTTGTAGCGAGCGGGGGCCCTATATATATATATATATATATATATATATATATATATATATATATATATATATATATATATATATATGGTTCATTTCACGCCACGTGTCCCAGACGTGGCGCTCGCACATCGCAGATACATCGCAATATTGCTCATAAAATTTGTGCCTTTTTCGTGTGCCACATAGAGTATTGTGGCAAAACATTTTTGCTCGAAGAAAAAGTTTGACGATCGTGGCACCCCCTCGAATTCGCTTGTATTTGTTACACTGTGCCTAATAGCAAAATTTGTATAAAATCTATTTTTGTGTGTTCAACTTCCAAACCGCGCTTGCGCTATCGCAGAGGTTCTGGTTAGTTGTCCTATTCATTAATTCCGAAAATTTTGTGTTTCACTACCAGCTACGTACTTCAAAATCTACAAAATCTTCAAAATCTACAAAAATTGAAAGTGATTTTTTCTTTAGCTATCTGGAACTCTCCTTCACCAATTTTAATAATAGTATGATTTTCAGGAATGTGTATTTTAGTGCAAAAATGTTTACGGGCAAAATAGACTTCAAATCTCTCCGAAAAAAATTATGAAATTAGAGAAAATATGCGACTTGTCGCATGTTTGACCGTACTTTTCATACTGATGCGGTCCAAGTAGAAATCCTCGTCATGCGGCTTTTGATAGAAGACTTCATCGTTAAGTAATAAAGAAGGTCTAATCAAATCATTTTTTGTTTTAAGGAAGAAAATAATTTTTAAATTTGGCCTTCCGAACGCGCCCTGCATTTATTTGTGTTGCCGCTTCGCCGCAAAGCACGTTATCGCCCTTGCAGCTGACACTCGTCACAGGCAGCGGCAAGATGCGAAATGTATGTCAGTGGCCAGTGAGCGGTCGAAAGTCTTGTCGCGTTGACGTCAGGGCGACGAGTAATGAATTCGCGTTACAATGTGAGCTTGCTTGGCGGGTACAATGGGAACTATGGACGCCCGAGAGCAGCCTATGGCGCCGTTGCACAATGTGCTAGAGGGCCGTCTGTACAACTAGCATGCACATACTGAAAGGAATAATCCACATTGTATAGACTTTTAAAGACGATAGTCTTTCTTGGGGAACTTAAACGCAGATATTTTGGTCTGTCTTTCTGTTTGTCGGCACGTCACTCGATTCAGCCACCCGGCCAAAGTTGAACCACTTGCTTACCGCCCACCCATCTTGAACTGGTACGGCTGGTCCTGCTTGTGAACGTTGTCGATCAAAAAGTAAATATTACGCATATCGGAGGCGCAACATCATTAGGTAAGTATTAGATGGTGTGTTCCTTTAATAGAAAATACATAGATGCGCAATTTTAAAGACCCTAGTTTATTAAGCTGCGCTGAAAATGCGACTGCGCTGAAACTTGTCTTCCTCCGTGCCCTCTGCACAAGCTCATGTTGTGTTTCGGTTTCGGTTCAGTATTGCATTGTACGAATGACAGGGGGCGCCGCTCTGGCATTTCTGTTTTACCCAGGCGACGTGTAAATAAGAGAGTTTGTGGAGAGTACTCGTTGAGTGCGGACGTTTCTTCTCCTTCGGCGCATCGCGCCAAACCGCGTGTTCGGGCTGGCCGGCGTCCCCGCCGGTCGTGTTGGGCACCGCCGGTCTTCACCTGCCGCTGCGCCGGGACTACCAGCCCGCAACACAGCACTCATGTTTCCCGACGTATTGCCAGATGGCGTCCATATCTCACGCAGCGCCTCTTCTATCGTCTTTAGACGACATTTGCAGCGAAGCACGCAGATACGCGGCCAATTTTCTTTTTCTCTGGGTATACGTGTTGTGCAGACGGCCCTCTAGCACATTGTGCCAACGACGGCATAGGCTGGTCATGATTAAATATGAAGCAGCGCACGACGACAAGCACAAAAGGAACGAAAGGGACACCGCTGCACTCTAAACTAGTTTATTTCGCAGAAAAACATGGTTAATATACAACAAGACGGCGTACCACGTGCCACAATGACGTTCAAGCTACATCATATCTTCTAAAAAGCACACTGCGCAGTCGCTCAAAGATATCGATGCTTGGCTAATGCAGTAATCTTTTCTTTATGCGATGTGGAAGGCCTCGATCACTTCCCTGGTCACCTGATCTCTGTGACTGGAAAGTATTTCAGTCTCAGAGAAAAGCGGGGAGCACCCACACTCCGAACAATGCCGCTTTATGTGTGAGTAAGCATTATTAGCTAATGTCTTCTGCTCCGTCAAGCTTATATTTATGCAACGGCCAGTTTGGCCGATATACATCTTCCCGCATGACATGCGCAAACAGTATACTACTGCAGTCCTGCACTCAACAAACGAAAAAACGTGCTTGTAGTAAGAAGGCTATTAGCAAGCGGAAACGAAAGTGAAGAAGACGACGGAGTGCGCGCGAGAGAAGCCAACGTGAAGCGCGTGAGCTTCAGAACGTCGACGACAGAGCGTGCGTGGCCAGCGATCGAGCAAGAAGCAGCTCGTTCGATCCGCGAGCTGGGGGGCCATCAGACCAGCCGGGACGAGCCTGGCGGTTCCTGTAGCGAACGGGTGTCCCAGGCGAGGCCTTGCGGCGTGTTCCTGCGGTGGACGTGCGAGCGGGCCAGGCCAAGCTACTGATGGTGTGCCAGATGGTGTGTCCGAGGCCAGCCAGCTACCGAGTCGGCCCATGGTGCTGAGGCTGCTGGGGTCCGGCACTACCGACTTCTGAGGACGTGGTCCTGGTGCCACGTATTGCGGTCCGGCACTACCGAATGCTGTGGGAACTCGGTGCTACTCCGGGTGCATCGTGGTCCGGTGGGTCCTGAGCGAGCAGCTCGGGATCTGGGTCTGCCACGTCGACGGCTCGTCGTGCCTGTCCTGCTGCGAGCGTGCGTCAGCTACGCGGTCGTCGGTGCCGTGAGTGACGTCTACGGAACAATAGACACCGTACTAGGCAGAACGCGCGGATACTCGCGTAGGCGTATAGGACTGTAAGGATTGAGGCTTAGAGGGAAAGTCATTTTGTATATTAGTGTCCAGCAAATGTATGTGTATGTATTTGTCGTTTGATGAGTGTTGTGTATAAATGTTTTCTTGTTCTTGACTCTGTCTGTGTCTGAGGGCCCACGAACGCATCATCACAATTTGGCGAGCCTAGGCCAGGATGGCTTACTAAAATCTGAAGCCATTACTCAGATACAGTCTGTGTCATGGAGAAGGAAAGGTTTATTGCACTTGGCCGAGAGCTAGGGTTGGAGAATGCTGAGCTGAGAGAATGGGTAGAACGAGAGCGCGCTCAAGCTCGCGATGAACGCGCTAAAGAACGCGAGGTCGCGAAAGAAAATGCAGAGCGACAACAAAAGCTACTGGAGCAGCAGCAGAAAGTGCAAGAGCAGGAGCTGAAGATCCTAGAGCTGAAGCTTCGACTTCAGGAGAGTACATGGAGGCTACAGTCAACTGAAACTGATGAGCAAGGAGGATCCAGCACGAGCACCAGAAGGATAACGGAGGTCTGCAGCCCCCATAAATTGATTCAGCCCTTCAATGAAGCTCGGGACGACCTCGACGCGTACCTGTAGCGATTTGAACGGGTGGCTACGTGTCAAGGGTGGCCGCGTGAAAAGTGGGCTCTTTCGCTTAGCCTATGTATGACGGGAGAAGCACTAACCGTCATAGGCCGGTTAGACCCAATAGCCGCGCTGAATTATGATCAGCTAAGAGCAGCGCTTCTCCAGAGGTTCCGCTATACTGCGGAAGGCTATAGAGAAAAGTTTCGTAAAGCCAAGCCCGAAGAGAACGAAACTGGTCTGCAGTATGCTGCAAGACTCTCCGGCTACTTTGACCGTTGGCTGGAGATGGGCAAAACGGAGACCAAAACGGAGACAAGCTTTGCTAGCTTGAGAGAATTAATGATTTGTGAGCAGTTCATAAAGGGTTGTTCTCCAGCACTCAGGATTTTTCTCAAGGAAAGAAGTTGCAAGACACTGAGTTCGCTGTGCGAGACTGCGGACAACTTCATGGAAGCGCAGGCGCTCACAAACTTAGGAAAAGAACGTATTCCCAAGGAACCAGGACCGTCGGTGTCGAAGTCAGAAGCTGCGAAGAAGATGGAGAAGCCCGCAAGTCGCTGTTTCCTGTGTGACAAGGCAGGCCATCGCGCAGCTGACTGCTGGTCCCGCACAAAAGGGAATACTTCCAGCCGATGTGGAGTATGTGAAAAAAGCGGTCGCAGCAGTGACAGATGCCCCAGTAGGGAATTTGGCAAAGACCAGGCATCATGTATGCTGTCGGCGACACGTGAAGCTTTTACACCTGAACAGCAGGGGAGGGGCTACGTTGTTCTCCAAGACGGCGAAACCATACCCATCGTCAATGCCACATTAAGTCGACGATCTGAGACCGTTGGAGTCACTGACATGCCTGTTGTGAAGGGGTTCCTAGAGAACAGACCAGTGCATGTACTTCGAGACACTGGTTGCAACACGGTCGTCGTGCGGCAATCCTTGGTTCCGAAGGAGAAGTTCACGGGACCAACGAGCCCAGTGTACTTACTGGACCGCACTGTGCGATACCTCCCAGAGGCAAAAGTCATTTTGCAATGTGCATTGTTTACTGGAGAGGTACTCGTTAAATGCATGGCGGAACCATTATATGACGTCATTTTGGGCAACATCAAGGGCGCGGCATTGCCGGATACGTTACCTTCAAATGCATCAGCACCAGAGTATGAATAATGCATGTTGCTGGGCGAGTCGGTCGTACATCATGAAACAAGGTGCTGCGCGAAGTAAACAAGGACAAGGAAGTGAACGAAGACGGGCGCAGACTCGCGACTGAATTTTATTGAACAACGAAACGCACATTTATACGACACAAACCGCAAAATCATCTATGCGCATGCGAGGAACCTGCTTTCATTATCGTACAATGTTATGGAGGTATCACTGACGCAAATGTCTCTTTTTTTCTTGATGAAGAAAGCCTCGGCAAGCTCACGTGCCAACTGGTTCTGACTACGCTTCAAAATTTTTGTTATTGCCAGCAAAGGCTGGCACGGTTTTCCACAGGCAGCCGACGGGCATGCGCTGCAGTGAATAGGCAAATTAGAACCTTGTCCGTTCTTTATCGAAAGCTGGTGTTCCCTTAGTCGTTCATTTATACACCGGCCCGTTTGGCCGATGTACACTTTCCCGCACGTCAGAGGGATTTCATATACCACCCCCGTCGAGCACTCGACGAACTGAGTGGCGTGGCTTTTAGTGCAAGCTTGCACGCTCCTATTTCCAGAGGCGATGCGGGGGCATAGTGACGCCAGTTTGCATGGGGCAGAAAACACCACCGGCACACCATAACGATTGGCAACATTCTTCAGGTTGTGCGACACCCTATGGATATAGGGGACAACCGCCGGTCGCATTTTTTCACGACTTTGACACCCCTGAGTCGCACTAGCCTTGTACGTCTGGAGGAGCTTCTCCGCCACAGCAACCACGACTGCCGTAAGGTAACCAGCATTCATCAACCTGGCAATCTGAATGTTCAGGCTGTCATGTACCAAGTGAACACATGATTTTTCCAAGGCTCCCTTCAAACAAAACATGCCAATGGCCCGTTTAACTGTCTTGGAATGCGCAGAATCGTACAATAACAAGTCTTTTCTGGCTCGCGGTGAGTACATCCAGCACGTGTGATCTGGTGTCAAAGAAAGGTTAATATCTAAAAACTGAATTCTATTCTCGTCCGGTAGTTCGAGGGTGAAGGTTAAACCTCTCCCGTGTCGTTCAAAGATCGCTAAAAGATCTTGCACTGAATTAGTGTGAGTCAAACCAGGTTGTTCTTTAAAAAGTATCAGGTAGTCATCTACATATCTAAAAACTTTTAGCACTATATCCTGGTCCAAAGAGCACACCAAATCACGATCAACACTGGCCAAGAAAATATCAGCTAGTACAGGCGCTACGCAGATAGATAAACGACAAGGGAGGCCTCATGGTGGTGGCCTTTTTGTTTTAGGCGACACTGAACTTCCAGCGAACATAAGTGACATCCTGAAGAAAGGCCCAAAGTATGCTTTGCAGCCAAAGGTGCCGGCGCATGAATTGCTGTCGTTGAATCGTCAAGTTGTGAGGAAGGCGAGTAACGACGACCGCGAAAGGTGTCTCCTGGATGGTGTCGACTGCTTGTTGCGAACTGCTAACCGGACCCAGGTTCGCGTAGGTGGGGGATCGGTGGCGTTGCAGAAGGACGTGGGAGCGGTTGTCTCGTACTTCAAACAGAATGAGCTCATGCTTTTGCAAGCGGACAAGGAGGGAGGCTTCGCCGTTCTTCCGGCTGGGATGTTTCACGAGAAGGCTACTCAAGCTGTCTCCAAGAACTTTGTACCGAGGAAAGTGAAAACTACCAAGGTAAAAACTCGAGCTCTACAACTGTGCAAAGATTTGGCATTAGAGAGACTGTCACGTGCTGTTAAGAACTGCAAGAGTAATAGCCTAGAACTGTTCTTTTCTGTTAAAACGCATAAAGTTGGCAAGCCCTTAAGGTGCATAGTTAGCGAAAGGGGTACCTGGCAACGGGAAATCAGCACCTTCCTTATGAAGTGTTTGAAGTCATTAAGGATTGAAGATCCTTTCATGATTAAGAACTCGGGAGAAGTGGTCACGTTCTTAAAAGATTCGTCTTCTGTTGGTTACGCTGTCTCATTTGACATTGAGAACTTGTTCTTTTCTATTCCCCATCAAGCCCTGTTTTGTGCCGTTAGATCATGTATCGAAAGTAATGGTGTCGTACAGTTCCAGAACACTAGCGGTCTGACCCTGGATAATTTTTTGTTACTTCTGGAATTTTACCTTGATTCAACATATGTTACTTTTGGCAACCAGGTTTTTGTTCAACGGGAGGGCATATGTATTGGGTCATGTGTAGCGCCTGTACTAGCTGATATTTTCTTGGACAGTGTTGATCGTGATTTGGTGTGCTCTTTGGACCAGGATATAGTGCTAAAAGTTTTTAGATATGTAGATGACTACCTGATACTTTTTAAAGAACAACCTGGTTTGACTCACACTAATTCAGTGCAAGATCTTTTAGCGATCTTTGAACGACACGGGAGAGGTTTAACCTTCACCCTCGGACTACCGGACGAGAATAGAATTCAGTTTTTAGATATTAACCTTTCTTTGACACCAGATCACACGTGCTGGATGTACTCACCGCGAGCCAGAAAAGACTTGTTATTGTACGATTCTGCGCATTCCAAGACAGTTAAACGGGCCATTGGCATGTTTTGTTTGAAGGGAGCCTTGGAAAAGTCATGTGTTCACTTGGTAAATGACAGCCTGAACATTCAGATTGCCAGGTTGATGAATGCTGGTTACCCTACGGCAGTCGTGGTTGCTGTGGCGGAGAAGCTCCTCCAGAGGTACAAGGCTAGTGCGACTCAGGAGTGTCAAAGTCGTGAAAAAATGCGACCGGCGGTTGTCCCCTATATCCATAGGGTGTCGCACAACCTGAAGAATGTTGCCAATCGTTATGGTGTGCCGGTGGTGTTTTCTGCCCCATGCAAACTGGCGTCACTATGCCCCCGCATCGCCTCTGGAAATAGGAGCGTGCAAGCTTGCACTAAAAGCCACGCCACTCAGTTCGTCGAGTGCTCGACGGGGGTGGTATATGAAATCCCTCTGACGTGCGGGAAAGTGTACATCGGCCAAACGGGCCGGTGTATAAATGAACGACTAAGGGAACACCAGCTTTCGATAAAGAACGGACAAGGTTCTAATTTGCCTATTCACTGCAGCGCATGCCCGTCGGCTGCCTGTGGAAAACCATGCCAGCCTTTGCTGGCAATAACAAAAATTTTGAAGCGTAGTCAGAACCAGTTGGCACGTGAGCTTGCCGAGGCTTTCTTCATCAAGAAAAAAGAGACATTTGCGTCAGTGATACCTCCATAACATTGTGCGATAATGAAAGCAGGTTCCTCGCATGCGCATGCATAGATGATTTTGCGGTTTGTGTCGTATAAATGTGCGTTTCGTTGTTCAATAAAATTCAGTCGCGAGTCTGCGCCCGTCTTCGTTCACTTCCTTGTCCGTGTTTACTTCGCGCAGCACCTTGTTTCATGTTTCACCAGAGTATGACCATGCCCATGTGAAAACCGAGCAGTGCACGGACTCCGGCAAAGGGAATTTTATCAGCGGTACGCAGAAAGTACCCGGTGATTTGGCCGCATTCCAAGCAAGTTCCATGGGGAAGAAATCGAGTGAGTTCCTACATGGCAACGCATTGGAAGAGAGTCCCGAACCTGACAAAGAGCTGGAGAAGGCGAAGAAGCCGCAGAAAGGCTACTACGGCAAAAAAGTGAGAAAGCGCAAACTTGTCCCTGGTGACCAGGTGGTAGTGTTATTACCAGCCGATACTAATAAGCTGGTGCTCTCCTGGAAAGGTCCCTTCCCAGTTATCGAAAGGTACAGCAGACGTAAATACCTTGTCAACCTTGGAGATAAATTTACGCTCTTCCATGTAAACATGTTGAAGAAATATGAAGAGCGTCAACCATTAAACCAACAAATGAGCGCACGGGCTACCGCGCGAAGCCGAGTATACTACAACAGAGAGAGAAGGCTTCACGATAGTGGCTTCAACCCACAAGCATCATGGTTCTGTATGACCGGCCGTTCACTCTACGCTGCGACCGGTAAACACTGACGTGAAGTCAGTCAGTGAAACACCTAAATGAGTCTACGGTGCAGTTTGCTTCTGATGCAAGATGACTTTCACGTAGAACACATTCGTGGTGTGGATGATGCGGATGTTGATTATATGAGTCGTGCGGCTTTTACCGAGCAATGACTTATTGCCGTTGTACACACTCTTTTGTCATGTTGTTATCATAGCGCAATTGCTCTTTCTGCATTTGTGGAGATTTCATTGTGTTTGAACTTACGTGTTATATTCGAGAACTGTGTGTTACGTGTGTACAACGTACTGAAAGTTGGGGGGAATGTAGTAAGAAGGTTATTAACAAGCGGAAACGAAAGTGAAGAAGACGACGGAAGTGCGCGCGAGAGAAGCCAACGTGAAGCGCGTGAGCTTCAGAACGTCGACGACAGAGCGTGCGTGGCCAGCGATCGAGCAAGAAGCAGCTCGTTCGATCCGCGAGCTGGGGGGCCATCAGACCAGCCGGGACGAGCCTGGCGGTTCCTGTAGCGAACGGGTGTCCCAGGCGAGGCCTTGCGGCGTGTTCCTGCGGTGGACGTGCGAGCGGGCCAGGCCAAGCTACTGATGGTGTGCCAGATGGTGTGTCCGAGGCCAGCCAGCTACCGAGTCGGCCCATGGTGCTGAGGCTGCTGGGGTCCGGCACAACCGACTTCTGAGGACGTGGTCCTGGTGCCACGTATTGCGGTCCGGCACTACCGAATGCTGAGGGAACTCGGTGCTACTCCGGGTGCATCGTGGTCCGGTGGGTCCTGAGCGAGCAGCTCGGGATCTGGGTCTGCCACGTCGACGGCTCGTCGTGCCTCTCCTGCTGCGAGCGTGCGTCAGCTACGCGGTCGTCGGTGCCGTGAGTGACGTCTACGGAACAATAGACACCGCACTAGGCACAACGCGCGGATACTCGCGTAGGCGCATAGGACTGTAAGGATTGAGGCTTAGAGGGAAAGTCATTTGGATATTAGTGTCCAGCAAATGTATGTGTATGTATTTGTCGTTTGATGAGTGTTGTGTATAAATGTTTTCTTGTCCTTGACTCTGTCTGTGTCTGAGGGCCCACGAACCCATCATCACAGTGCTTGACAGATCACCTAAAACTATCCTTTCTAGTTGATCGCCTCCTATCCAGCCTCGCGCAGATTTTTCCTTGCCTGTTAGGAGCAGAAAAAACAACATGTATTCCATATCGGCTGCCTACATTTTTCAGATTATGCGATATACTGTGTGCATAGGGTATTGAGACACATTTCTTTTTCTTTTCTTCAGAATTCCTATCTTCTCGAGGCTGCTCCATAGACACACCACTGCGCACATGACGAACCAACTTCTGTGCTGATCTGCGCAGAACATGTTCTTCGTACCCCGCACTAGCCAATCTATATACTTGTCTATTGAAACTGTCATTAATTTGGTGGGGACAAAATTTTGCCAAGGCAGCACGGAGGAGTGAGTAGGCTATGTCGTTCTTAACGGTCTTTGAATGCCCGGAAGAATAGTTAAGTAGGGGCTTCTCTGATCTAGGACTATATAACCAGCACACATGGTCAGGCCTACGTGATAACGACAAGTCCAAGAATTGAAGCTGCCCATCCCTTGGCACTTCCCACTTAAAGTCAAGGCCCTCGCTGCATTCCTTGAAAACGTTTATGATATCTACTATAGCCCTGTCAAGCACAGTGTGTTCCACAAAAACTAAGTAATCGTCAACATATCTAAATATGTTTTTTGCAAGGCCATTCACATTAGCTACAATTTTTTGTTCACGTAACTCAAGAACATGCTACTAAGTATCGGGGCCACCTTTGACCCAATGCAAATACCAGATCTTTGTAGGTACAACTCTTCATTCCATTTTATAAAAGTAGACCTCAAGTACAAAAAGACAGTATTTCGAGGAATGCTCCTACTGAAATGCCACATTTGTTAACAAATTCCATTTTATCATTTTCATCAGTAATGCACTTCCTAACAACTGCTAATAAGGGACCATGTGGAATGTTATAGTACAGTTCCTGAACATCAATGCTAAAAAAATTGCAATTACCGGGGTTCGAGGTTGTCAAGAAGGCAACCAACGCATTCGAGTTCGGTACACAGAAAGGATCCGATACCTTCAGGCTAACTAGCTGCTCTTGAAGAAAGGTAGAAAGATTAAGTTGCCATGAGTCCCTTTCTGATACAATACACCTAAACGGAACATCAGGCTTGTGTGTTTTAGCTGCAAAAAACAGCTCTAGGTGCAAATTTTTTGCGCGTTTCACAGTAGAAGCAAGCTTTTCGAGATTGTGGTTCAAAATAACGCGACAGCTTCATCACTGACTTTGCTAGCTTTCTTGTTAACAGGAACAAAATTCTTTTTAACTGCCGTTAACGCCTTTGTTTGGAAAAGCCCCTCAGGTAAAATAACAAAGCAACCCTCCTCGTCAGAGGTAAGAAAACGCAGATTATTGCTAATGCCAAAGTCCACCAATGCTCTTACATGCTGTTGTTTCCTGCCTGTGGTTGTCGTCCTCTTTAGTACATCCACGCATTCCGTGGTGAAGCGTGGGCGGTCTTCTTCTGACACACGACGAGCAAGGTTCTTGGTGAGCGCCACTTTCTCCGGTGGGGTAAAGGAAGGTTCAAAGCAGAACTTTGGACCTAATCCAGAAATCTTCTTGTAATCCTCAGGAACGGCACAGTCCCCCAAGGTGATGACTCTTCCATCCTTCGGCTTGGGTTTTTTTGGCCTGGGTAAGAGTGGCCGGCTGTTGTTTCATAACCAGTCCGCTACTTTGTCGGACGTCTTGCACCAATCCTTGAAGAGTTTGTTGTAGGTTCCTGTCTGTTGTGTAGCGCACACTACTCTGAGACAGTCCTTGAAATGTCTCGCCTGCCGCCACCATTCCTCATTCAAAATCCTGCACATACGTTTGGTATGCTTAGATGAAGGTTGTAAGAAACCACACATGGCTGTAGTTCCTTGGGGCACACATTGTACCTTATATGCCAGGATGCCTCTCTTGCCTTGCGGACGCAAATCGCCATCATTGAAGCCAGGGTACACGGATCATGTTGGTTGAAGATGCCAGAACATAGAAAAGGGCCCGATGTAAGGAAATGAAGTTCAGTAATGTCGAAAGTTGGGCGAGTTGGTGATAGTTCATGATTAAATATGAAGCAGCGCACGACGACAAGCACAAAAGGAACGAAAGGGACACCGCTGTACTCTCAACTAGTTTATTTCGCAGAAAAACATGGTTAATATACAACAAGACAGTGTACCACGTGCCACAATGACGTTCAAGCTACATCATATGTTCTAAAAAGCACACTTCGCAGTCGCTCAAAGTTATCGATGCTTGGCTAATGCAGTAATCTTTTCTTTTTGCGATGTGGAAGGCCTCGATCACTTCCCTGGTCACCTGATCTCTGTGACTGGAAAGTATTTCAGTCTCAGAGAAAAGCGGGGAGCACCCACACTCCGAACAATGCCGCCTTATGTGTGAGTAAGCATTATTAGCTAATGCTCTCTTGTGCTCCGTCAACATTATATTTATGCAACGGCCAGCTTGGCCGATGTACAGTCGCAATCTTTTTGAGGGTGAACACGGGAGCGCGTGGCTTTCTATATCACCAGCGCCGTCAGACGGCAGCCACAATATCTGCGCGCATGCTCGGGGAGGGTAGGCTCCTTTCGTGCGCATTACGTCATCGCACCGCGCGTGTGTCGTCTGCTAGCAGTTTTTTCCCTCAATAGTAACCAAACTATGACAGAAACCACGATTTTGATGCTTTTAATTCAGAACGCTGTGCTTCTTTGCTTGGCGTTATTGTAAATACTTCAACTTTTCACTTTGTTTAGTTTTCCTTCTGCTGTGTTCTTATCGCACAACGAACAGGCAATGGAACACAAACATCCGAACTTTTATTTGGGGCAAGTTCAATAAAAGATTGATCCGTTTACAAGTTGTATTAGTAAGCAGGAATAATTTTCTCTTTGACGATATTAGTATGTTGTCATACAACCCTTCGCGGAAACGACTGCTGCCATCCTAGAGGGCACTGACGCGTACAACGCTGACACAAAGTCATAATGCGCTCGAAGGTCCTCCCATTGTCGAACGGCTGCCCACAGCTCGTCCCCAGTCGACGGGTGGACAGGTTTTCGCACCATGGCTGCTTTGATGTACCCCCATATATTTTCGCAGATGTTCATGTCAGCGCCTTTGGCCGGCCATGAAAGCATGCCGATTCTGCGATTTTCTATATATTCCTTGACAACTTTTGCCGTGTGAACCGGAGCCAGGTCATGTTGAAACATAACGTCGGCATCGGGAAAGGCACTGTGGGCGTAGGGCAGCAACACATTGTGCAAAATTTCTGTGCAGTATCGCTGCGATGTAAGGGCACCTTCCGTGCGATGCAGACGCCCGAGACTGTGCCTTGACACCGCGCCCCACACGTTCACGCAGTTTCGGCCACTCGCGGCGACTCCCTGCACATTGGCTGGCTCGTAACTGCATGGAAATCGTATTTTTGACCATCCTTCGCAAAATCAAACGTGCATTAAGAAAAGTTTCTTACCGTGTGCTCTGGTTCGCCAAGCTCGCATCCGTTGGTCTTGGCGAGTTGTAAATGTCGACTCACCCGAGACGATCACTCGACCCAAGTCATCTGCCATCCATAAGGCGTGTGATTCGGCAAACTGGAGACGTGACTTTTTGTTTGAAGCAGTGACGACTGGCTTTCGTGCTGCTACAGAATTTCGCAGTCCAGCACTTCGGAGGCGTCGCCCGACCATAGCTAGGGAAGCGTCCACATCTAGCTGCTCCCGCACTTGCCTCGCGGACTGGAACGGGTTCTCGACGACAGCAGCTACTATAAGCGGGTCTTCATCCTCCGTCGTTGCCTTTGGTCGACGCCTGTGTGGGGCATCAGAGAGTCGGCCTTCCTCGCTGAATGCCTGAATAAACCTGTTGACGGTCTTTAGCGGCCTGTGCACGAGAGCACCGATGGAGCGCTGTGAATATACCTTGAGCGAATATTGTACAATTTTCCACGTCTCTTCTTCGGGAACGGGGCCATGCTGAAATTCAATTGCTGCTCTGACAGATGCGGTAATGTGCAAGGATATACATACGCTCCTCAAAGACGGAAGCCGCTTTTTATATACGCCCACAAGTGTCATGAGCATGCGTGGCCTGGTTACAGATCAACAATGACCTTGAAAACGCCCACAAAACATTACATATATTTTCAAGTTTATTGATGCATCTGGGGAGCGTAATGAGAAGTTCAACATCGTCACCAATCCTGAACCGTGCGGCTACCTTATTGCGGTACGCGCGCAGCAGACGACACGCACTTGCTTGCGTGACGCAATGCGCGCGGCGGGAGAATTTGCGCACGCCGGCCACACTGCGCATGAGCAATGCTTCTCGTTGCCGCCGCTGAACCGCGCTGTGAGCTCAGAAGGCCACGCGTTCCCGTGTTCACCCTCAAAAAGATTGCGACTGTACATCTTCCCGCATGACATGCGCAAACAGTATACTACTGCAGTCCTGCACTCAACAAAGAAAAAAAACGTGTTTGACAGATCACCTAAAACTATCCTTTCTAGTTGATCGCCTCCTATCCAGCCTCGCGCAGATCTTTCCTTGTCTGTTAGGAGCAGAAAAAAAACAACATGTATTCCATATCGGCTGCCTACATTTTTCAGATTATGCGATATACTGTGTGCATAGGGTATTGAGACACATTTCTTTTTCTTTTCTTCAGAATTCCTATCTTCTCGAGGCTGCTCCATAGACACACCACTGCGCACATGACGAACCAACTTCTGTGCTGATCTGCGCAGAACATGTTCTTCGTACCCTGGCTTCGTACCTCGTTTGTTGAGTACAGGACTGCAGTAGTATACCGTATGCGCATGTCATGCGGGAACATGTACATCGGCCAAACTGGCCGTTGCATAAATATAAGGTGGACGGAGCACAAGAGAGCATTAGCTAATAATGCTTACTCACACATAAGGCGGCATTGTTCGGAGTGTGGGTGCTCCCCGCTTTTCTCTGAGACCGAAATACTTTCCAGTCACAGAGATCAGGTGACCAGGGAAGTGATCGAGGCCTTCCACATCGCAAAAAGAAAAGATTACTGCATTAGCCAAGCATCGATAACTTTGAGCGACTGCGAAGTGTGCTTTTTAGAACATATGATGTAGCTTGAACGTCATTGTGGCACGTGGTACACCGTCTTGTTATATATTAACCATGTTTTTCTGCGAAATAAACTAATTGAAAGTGCAGCGGTGTCCCTTTCGTTCCTTTTGTGCTTGTCGTCGTGCGCTGCTTCATATTTAATCATGAACTATCACCAACTCGCCCAAATTTCGACATTACTGAACGCCATAGGCTGCTCTCGGGCGTCCATACTTCCCCTTGGGCCCGCCAAGCAAGCTCACATTGTAACGCGAATTCATTACTCGTCGCCCTGACGTCAACGCGACAAGACTTTCGACCGCTCACGAGCCACTGACATACCTGTCGCATCTTGCCGCTGCCTGTGACGAGTGTCACAATATTGCGTCACATTTTAGCATAAAAAAGCGACACACGGCTCTTGCCTGCTTAGTGGGAACAAGGAACCCGTGTGGGTCCCGAAGCGTCTCTGTGTTCTTAACCTTGATTTAACCAGTGACCGCATCGACATCCTCATATATATATTGTTACACGCACAGGAAAGGTTTAAAGGGGGTGTTTAACGAGCACAAAGGCACAAAAGACCGCGGTGATCGCAGGAGCAGCGTCGTTCTCTTCCTCTTCTTCTACCGCTTCTCACGGTGTCCTCTTGCAGCGACACCTCGTAACAAGACATATATGACATATATATATATATATATATATATATATATATATATATATATATATATATATATATTGGGGATTACTCCTTCAACGGCGTCGAGTTGCGGAAACAAATGCAGTGTGTCATCGGCTAATATTCCCGACGAGATTACTTATGCTGATCAGGAAATCAGCGTAAGGAACGTGTTGAAGAACGGCTGTCGTTACGCCTCACAAAAATGCTCCTGATATCTTGCATGATTCTCGAATGCATTATCGCCGTGCGCCTGGCATTTCCAGGTCACGAATGGCATGCATGTGATCAGCGTGAGACAGCATTCTTGATAGGAAAGTGGCGAGCGCCGAGAATTCAAGAAAGGAAACGCAAACCAGCAGCAAAGCAGCCGGTGGAAAATCTCTCCGTCGTTACTATGGCAACGGCTCGCGGCCGCGCTTTGTGGCGCTTCCGCGTCTGCTTGCCTACCGTTTCGCCGTCTCTTCCGCGCCCACCGGTCCCCGCCGCCGGCCTGCGCCAGTCAGCGAAGAGGGGTGTTTATTCATACCTTATGTATGTTCGTGCGTGCGTTTGTATGTGTGCGAGTATACACACACGAGCCTTAAAAATTTCCCCAGATGGCCCCAGTCGGTCTACGAAACTTCTGAAGTACCGCGCGGCCCGTACCGTGTGGTCTAGCAAGCCTCGTACTTGATCTGCGCCGTCAAACCACTTGAGACTTATTGTGATCAAGCAGTGTCGAGGCATGAGATTGTGCATATGGACCTGATAAAACCTCACTGTCATTGTGCAGTGGTGTTCTGCCCGTAATTATTCAGGGATGGCTCTTTTTTGGAGGGGAATTGTAAACGTAATGCAAAAAACGGCACTACTTGCCGAAGGGGAACGCTGCTCCCGTAGAAAAAAGGCGACGATTCGACAATACAAGCTTTGCGTTGGTTCTACTATTGCTGGTTACATTTCTGCGTCTGTCTGTAATAGTAGAGTACTTATTTAAAACGCTTCATTATATTACCAATGGCTGCCCTCATTTTTGCCTCGGTTTCATCGGGCATTGCCTTCTTATGGTTGAGGTTAACTAAAATCGCGCCCGGTGGTTCCTTTTATTCGTTCATTAAGTAATGGGTTGCGTGGCAATAAATAATAAAATGTGAGAAGTGGACGTGCTCCATTTCCAGAAGCGAAACCCAAACTGAAGCAGATGTTCTGGGTGGAATGCTCCAGCGAGAAAACAAGCGACTAAATCTTCAGCAGTGTTGCACTACTACTAATAATTGCTGGAGTTCTACGTGCCAAAACCACAACCTGTTTATGAGCGCGCCGTGGAGGAGGGCTGCGGAAATTTTGACCACTTAGGGTTCGTTAACGTGCACCTAAATCCAAGTACACGATCCTCTAGAATTTTCGCCTCGTTCGAAAATGCTGAATTCGCCATCAAACCTGTGCCCTTTGGGTCAGCATCCAAACACCGTAACCACTGTACCACCTCGGCAAACATCAGCAATTCTGAGGGAGACAAAAAAAAAAGAAGAAAAAACCGCATTGGGATTTGAACCCGCGCTCCAGCGATTACGCGCGAGCAGCCAGCACGGACGATCAGCCCATTCAGCCACAGCGGACGGCGGTTGGCACGTGATACGATAGGTATTACAATACTACAGTCAAATAATAATAATAATAATAATACTTTATTCTGGCATGTGTACACAACAGTTACATGCCACCGAGATGAGGCAAAAGGAAACAGACGAAACTGTTTCCTGACTAGGCCTACATCCCGGCTCGTGAACAAAAAACAAAAACAAGGACAGCGGTGAGGAAAGCGAAAAACATCCAGTACAGCACAATTCATCAGCATCACTGTAGAGAAGTCATGGAAGGTTCATACCAATTTCAAGCAATTTCGCTATAGAAGTACGAAAACCTATAAAAACCATTTCATGTTGATATGTCCATCAGAGTAAAGTTGTGAATAGATTTAATGAATGAAGAGGTGCAATAGTATCCATCATAATTCAGAATTCAAGTGGAGCTAACAATGTGCGTAGCTTAACAATTGAAACGCAGTGAAGTACAACCTGGTGAACAGAAGTATACATCGCAAGTGGCAAAATACATTGCATGCACATAAAACACACCAAAAAAACAAAAAAAAAACAAAAAAGAAAACAAGCACTTCATCCTGGATCGAAGAGTAATCTTACTTTCTTTTTAAAATAATGTACAGATCTGCTTATCTGTGATAATTCTACTACAGAAGGAAAACTGTTACATATATCTACTATTTGATGGTCAAGTGATTGGGTACCATAATTTGTTCTAGATCGTGCTGAAACAAGTGACGTCCTTCGTAAGTTATATTCAATGTGACGAGTGAGGTACATATTGCTGAATGAAGCAAAATCTTGTTTTATACGATTATAAATAAGAACCATCAGTTTAAGTTTGTAGCATTCAGTGAAACACAATACACGAAAAACAGAAAATAAATTGCTATGTCTATGTCTATCTGGCCTTTAGTTATTAGCTTCAATGCTTTTTGTTGCATGGTAATTAATTTTTGTGCATTGGTCCTATTACATGTGCCCCAAACTAAGTTGCAGTATGTGAGGTGCGAATGAACGAGAGAAAAGTATAGCTGCTTTGCCACCGAATGTGGAAGAAGATGGTTAATACGGCTTATAACACCAATGGATCGAGCCATTTTCAGTTTTACATGACTCACGTGATCAGACCAGCTCAAGTCATTGCGGAAGTGTACGCCCAGAAACTTACAGCTACTGTTACATGTTATTTCTGAATTACCAAAATAAAGTTTTGGGTTGTGGTTTATTGCTTTGTTTTTAGCACGGAATAAAATGAAATTAGTTTTTTTCACGTTTAATCTCAGCTGATTTACCCTCAACCATCCCTCTAATTCTTCAAGCCAACTATTCGCTCTCTGCTCAAGTTCTTTTAGGTTGGGACCAGAAAAGAAGATGTTAGTGTCGTCGGCATATAGGATAATGTTCGAAGATGAAGGAATGTTTACAATATCATTTATGTACATAGTGAATAGAAGGGGTCCTAATATTGATCCCTGAGGTACTCCATATTTTATTGTTCCGTAGTTAGAGCGAGTGTCGTTATGTAGCTTTGTGTATTGTTGACGTGCAGTCAGGTAGCTTTTCATAAGGCTTTTTGCAATGCCACGAATTCCATAAATTTCTAATTTTGCTAAGAGAATGTCATGTTGAACCGAATCAAACGCTTTACTGAAGTCGAGAAATAGTCCGATAGTAAAGTGTTTCATTTCAATGTTTCGAATTAAGACATTTTTTATATAAAGCAATGCGGTTTCAGTTGATTTCCCAGGTTGAAAACCGTATTGATGATCACTTATCACATTATTTGTGGAAAGGAAGCCAAAGAAACGTGTATAAATTATTTTTTCAGCAACCTTAGAAAAAATTGGCAGAACTGAAATTGGCCGGTAATTACCAAATTCTGTTTTATTTCCACCTTTATAGACAACAGTAACACGTGCTATCTTTAATCTATCTGGGAACACGCCAGTAGCCAACATCTGATTGAATATATAGGTCAGTGGTTCTATAAGGCAACTAATGGAATTCTTAATTGGCAATGGTGAGATGTCATCATCACCAGGAGCACAAGTATTTTTTAGAGAATTAATAATGGTTGTGATTTCTGCCTCTGTTGTTGGCGTCAGAAATATCGAGTCATAGTTGGAAATCTGAATGCATGACGTAAGAGAGGTATTATTAGGCAAGGGAATTAAGCCGTCATATTTACCAGCTTCCAGGAAGTGTTCATTGAATTTGTCGGCTAATGCAACACCGTCATAGATAATACCCTTAACCAGCATTTCGACGGGGGTTGTGTTAGCTTTGCTGCCGATGAGAGTTTTAATTCCTTCCCAGATCTGCTTAGGATTGTTACCTATGTTTGAAAACTTTTTTCTGTAAAATGACGACTTCGCTTTTTTTAGATCAGAATTTAGCACATTACGAAACTTTTTGTACTCAGCTAATATCTCAGAACTTCTCGTTTTAAGAAATTTAGCGAACATCAAGTTTTTTTCTTTTATTCTCATAAAAAGAGCCTTGTTTATCCAATCTTTACGGGCCTTTCTGTGTTTTTTAATTGCCATAACAGGAAAAGCGACATTGTAATGGTTAATAACCTTTATAATGAAATTTTCGTACGCTTCATTTGGGTCGGTTGCATTGTAGACGTCTGTCCAATCGGTTGTTTTCAGCAACTCACAGAAAACAGCGATATTATTGGAATCATTCGTTCTACGTGAATGGATAGGGGTAGTTCGTTTTTTACTTAAAGGGACAAATACAAAGAACGGCAAGTGGTCACTTAGACCAGACGAAAACACTCCGGAAAAAACTGCGTCCCGAGAAAAGTTCGTGTAGCAAAGATCTATTATTGTTGCTGTTGATTTGTTTACTCGTGTTGGGGACTCAATCGTATTTGTGCAGCCATACAGTAGCATTATTTCAGTTAAGGCCGCTTGAATCGGAGATCTACCCATAACATCAATATTAAAATCACCAAGTGCAATAACACGCCATTTATTTGAATTAGCATTTTCTAAACATGTCTCAATAAACTGAAGAAAGGCTTCTGTGTTACCTTGAGGTGGGCGGTACAGCGCAATGATAAAAATGTTCCGGTGTAACAGGCTAACACATTCGAAATCTTCGAAAACGCCCGTATAATCAGTCAGGATGTCAAAAGATAAGTTTTGGCGCGTGTATATGGTCACACCCCCACCTCGTTTTTCTTTCCTGAATTGAGTTACATGTTTGTAGCCAGTGAATTGAATGACGTCTTCCTCCGAGCGGAACCACGTCTCGGTAAAAGCAAAAAAATCAAAAGTGTAGTTGATCTGCTTCATTTCAGCCTCGACTTCCTCTCCCTTGTTTCTTAAACTTTGCGCATTTAAGTGATAAAAGGACAGGCTATTGTTTCTACTGTATCCAGAAGTTTTTAACACTTCTAGGAATGAATCAGTAGAAAAATAGGCCATTTTTCACTAACTTCTTTTCTGACGAAACGCACAGTCTGTTCTAGATAATTTTGTCTAAGTCGCTTTCATTGTTGATGTTGATGGCGCGAGTACTTGGTTCCTTTCGAGCAAATATCTTCCCTTCCTTCGTCCAGACAAACCGGTAGTGTGCTTCCGCAGCTTTTGTCTTTGCGAGCCACAATAGCCTCTTGTTTTGCGCAGTTAAGTTGTCGAAAAACTTAACATCCTTTATGCATTGCTTCAGAGTGCTACGCTTCGCAATCCACAGTGCTTTTGTGGACTGTTTGCAAAACCTGATGAGCACGACCGGGGTTTTGTCTGACCTTAAGGGAATGCGATGCAGCCCATCAACATCATCCTTTGTAAGCACCTGCAAATCGAGCCTTCTTGCCAGTTCATTCACTTTTTCCATCAAATCTTCGCGTTCAGTCTCAGGCAAGCCATGTATTTCCATGTTTTGTTTTCTGCTATATTGATTTAGGGCATTCAGCTCCGTGCGCAGCTCTGCAATTGTTTGCTTGTTATTAGCTACTTCGAGCGTATCAACTGTCTTTTGTAGGGCTTCGATTTGCTTGTCATGTTTATTTGAAGCTTCTATTAGCTTATCATAAGTGTCAGACATGTGTTGCACAGATCTCTCAATGTTTCTCACTGCATCTTTAAGACTCGTTATCTCATCGACCTTTACTGTAAGCGCAGCAAGCGCTCTGCTTATGTCCGCCAACTGCTTGCTCATAGCAATGGATACATTGCCATCCTGCTGTCGAGCAGTGGCAGCGCTTCGAGACGCTGTTAAGCGACATGTCTGACACTTCATACTCGCCCTCGCTTCAACGTCTTTGGATTTGTACGTGCGCTCGCCGACGCCCGAGCACTTTCCGAGATGATAACGCAGACCACATTCTGCACATTTCATGCATTCTTCATCTGTCAGTATCTCCTCAAAACATGCTAGACACGTTTCGCCAGGGTCGTTGCTCATGGCGTAAGCACGGGATGCACACTTACAATAGTTCCAAGGCGATAGTGCACAGGAAGTTTCTTTAGAGTGCTAGTAAACGCGATACATAAGGAACACCTGCTTGCTCAGTAAACGCGTTACACAAGCTCAGCAACACTTTCTCAGTAAACGCGTTACACAAGGAACACTTGCTCGGGCAGTAGAGCAGCAGCAAAATATAGGAATGGGTACAAGTGCGGAAAAAAAATTTTGCAGAACAGCAAACTAACCTGCAAAAGTGAGCAAAATTTCTCAGGTGCTGCTCCTGTGTATCCGCCGCCGCCACCACTGCCCGAGTGTGATCACCGGTGTGCAGTAGGCGTTTATAGCTGATTAGATGGGGTAGCAGCAGGTCACGTGGTGCGTTGACGCTTGAATATGTTGTTCTGCAGTGTCGTCGTATTTCCTTGTCCGGGACCCTTGCGTCAGTGGATTCCACGGTAGAAACCTGGGAGGGGTGAGGGGCCGGCACTTCGACGGCGCGTCGTAGTTCCGAGCTTCGATTACCAGTTGGCACTGCAAAAGTGAGCAAAATTTCTCAGGTGCTGCTCCTGTGTATCCGCCGCCGCCACCACTGCCCGAGTGTGATCACCGGTGTGCAGTAGGCGTTTATAGCTGATTAGATGGGGTAGCAGCAGGTCACGTGGTGCGTTGACGCTTGAATATGTTGTTCTGCAGTGTCGTCGTATTTCCTTGTCCGGGACCCTTGCGTCAGTGGATTCCACGGTAGAAACCTGGGAGGGGTGAGGGGCCGGCACTTCGACGGCGCGTCGTAGTTCCGAGCTTCGATTACCAGTTGGCACTGCAAAAGTGAGCAAAATTTCTCAGGTGCTGCTCCTGTGTATCCGCCGCCGCCACCACTGCCCGAGTGTGATCACCGGTGTGCAGTAGGCGTTTATAGCTGATTAGATGGGGTAGCAGCAGGTCACGTGGTGCGTTGACGCTTGAATATGTTGTTCTGCAGTGTCGTCGTATTTCCTTGTCCGGGACCCTTGCGTCAGTGGATTCCACGGTAGAAACCTGGGAGGGGTGAGGGGCCGGCACTTCGACGGCGCGTCGTAGTTCCGAGCTTCGATTACCAGTTGGCACTGCAAAAGTGAGCAAAATTTCTCAGGTGCTGCTCCTGTGTATCCGCCGCCGCCACCACTGCCCGAGTCTCATAGTCTCATTATTGACGTATGACACTTCACGAGTCATATGCCGCAAAAAGTTTTCGAATCCGTCAAGTCTAAGTGGTGTTACCAAATTATAGAGATCACGTTCCGCAGCTTTCTCCCTCAACTCAACGCCGCGAGCGATTCATTAACTGGAATGCCCTTTCTTTTTTCTTGAACTGCAGACATCTGTCGCCCAGTTCGGCTTGCCGAAGAACAAGAAAAAAAAAATAAACAAAAAAAAAACGAACAAATAAAAAAAAACGTTCGAGTGGGAATCGAACCGAGGACTACGGCGTGGCAAGCAGGTGTTCTACCGCAGAGCCCCGCCCTTGCTCACACGAACGTCGTGTAGTACAAGGAGCGTCGTTGACGCGTCATATTGTGAAGCATGTGAATCATCCGAGTGCCTCGTTTAAAGGCACGCCAACTACAAAGCTCGCAGGCACAACAGTTAGCAGTTAGCAGGCACAACAGTTAAAAAAAAGAAAATATTGTTTTGTTTTTTTTTTTGTTTTTTGCGGCGAGAGCCCATGTTGGCGGATTAGCAGTCAGCCGCCGATGTCCGTATCAGCTATCGCGGACAAAGCCAGAAAAAAAAAAAAGGTGCGCAAAAGGTTAGCCGCGATCGAGCGCGATTCGAACCCGGGACCGCTGCGTGGCAGCACAGTATTCTACCACAGAGCCACGCAGGTCATGCGAGCCCGCGACGCATTTATTTATTTATTTATTTAATTTAATTACAAATACTGCTACCTCGATAGAACGAGACATAGCAGGAGTGGGTACATGAGTTAGCAAATAAAACTACAAGCATACAAGACATTGAATCATACAAAGCAGAAGAGGGGACACGAGTTACAATGCGTGATGCTCGACATACAAGGCATCTTTAAAGCATCACGAAATGTGGTCCGGCAATTCCTCAGCAAACTGTTCATTTGGCCTTTCCCGCAAGGAACCATCTAAGCTGTTCCAAATTTCGACAGCGATTGGAAAAAAAAAACAAAGAGTACTTAAAGCAATTTGCAAATGGCTGAAAAGGAATAATATCAAGTGGGTGGGATCGGCGCGTGGCACGCCTAGTGGAATGAGTGAAAGATATCGGCGCTTGGATGCGACTGTGTCCAGGTACAATCTGATTGGGCAGTGCGATACGATACGGCGCAACGGCCTCGGGCTTAAGCGCGCGTTGTTTTTCGGCTTTCTTTGTTTCGCCCCGGCAGACGCGGTTTCGTCTTTGCCGTGTTTTTCTGCCGCCCCGGCTGACGCGGTAGCGGACTTTGCCGTTTTCTTCGCCGCCCCGGCTGACGCGGTAGCGGACTTTGCCGTTTTCGTCGCCGCCCCGGCTGACGCGCTTTCGTGTTTGCCGTGTTTTTTCTGCCGCCCCGGCAGACGCGGTTTCGTCTTTGCCGTGTTTTTCTGCCGCCCCGGCTGACGCGGTAGCGGACTTTGCCGTTTTCTTCGCCGCCCCGGCTGACGCGGTAGCGGACTTTGCCGTTTTTTCCGCCGCCCCGGCTGACGCGGTGGCGGCCTTTGCCCCTCCGCAGCGTCTCCCGACATGTCTCAGCCACGCGGCTGCTCTGGCGAACCCGGGCTTAAGCGCGGGCGTTTTTTGGCCCCGGCAGACGTGCCTGTGGCGCAACGGCCTCGGGCTTAAGCGCGCGTTGTTTTTCGGCTTTCTTTGTTTCGCCCCGGCAGACGCGGTTTCGTCTTTGCCGTGTTTTTCTGCCGCCCCGGCTGACGCGGTAGCGGACTTTGCCGTTTTCTTCGCCGCCCCGGCTGACGCGGTAGCGGACTTAGCCGTTTTCGTCGCCGCCCCGGCTGACGCGCTTTCGTGTTTGCCGTGTTTTTTCTGCCGCCCCGGCAGACGCGGTTTCGTCTTTGCCGTGTTTTTCTGCCGCCCCGGCTGACGCGGTAGCGGACTTTGCCGTTTTCTTCGCCGCCCCGGCTGACGCGGTAGCGGACTTTGCCGTTTTTTCCGCCGCCCCGGCTGACGCGGTGGCGGCCTTTGCCCCTCCGCAGCGTCTCCCGACATGTCTCAGCCACGCGGCTGCTCTGGCGAACCCGGGCTTAAGCGCGGGCGTTTTTTGGCCCCGGCAGACGTGCCTGTGGCGCAACGGCCTCGGGCTTAAGCGCGCGTTGTTTTTCGGCTTTCTTTGTTTCGCCCCGGCAGACGCGGTTTCGTCTTTGCCGTGTTTTTCTGCCGCCCCGGCTGACGCGGTAGCGGACTTTGCCGTTTTCTTCGCCGCCCCGGCTGACGCGGTAGCGGACTTTGCCGTTTTCGTCGCCGCCCCGGCTGACGCGCTTTCGTGTTTGCCGTGTTTTTTCTGCCGCCCCGGCAGACGCGGTTTCGTCTTGGCCGTGTTTTTCTGCCGCCCCGGCTGACGCGGTAGCGGACTTTGCCGTTTTCTTCGCCGCCCCGGCTGACGCGGTAGCGGACTTTGCCGTTTTTTCTGCCGCCCCGGCTGACGCGGTAGCGGACTTGGCCGTTTTCGTCGCCGCCCCGGCTGACGCGCTTTCGTCTTTGCCGTGTTTTTCTGCCGCCCCGGCAGACGCGGTTTCGTCTTTGCCGTGTTTTTCTGCCGCCCCGGCTGACGCGGTAGCGGACTTAGCCGTTTTCGTCGCCGCCCCGGCTGACGCGCTTTCGTCTTTGCCGTGTTTTTCTGGCGCCCCGGCTGACGCGGTTTCGTCTTTGCCGTGTTTTTCTGCCGCCCCGGCTGACGCGGTAGCGGACTTTGCCGTTTTCTTCGCCGCCCCGGCCGACGCGGTTTCGTCTTTGCCGTTTTTTTTTTTTTTTTCTGCCGCCCCGGCCGACGCGGTGGCGGACTTTGCCGCGCGGCAGCGTCTCCCCACATGCCTCGGCGCCGTCGGGCGCGGCCGTTCTTTTTTTTTTTTTTTTTGCGGGCCCGGCAGACGTGCTTGTGGCGCGACGGCCTCGTCGTTTCTTCCTCTTTTTTTTTCTGTTTCTTCTCTTTTGTTTTTTTCGCCCCGACCGACGCGGTAGCGGACTTAGCCGCCGCGGGGCCGGCGCGGCTGATGCGGTGAATTCACTACTCAGAATTCGCTGGCCAGTTCGCACAGGAGAATTCAAACAAATTTCCGCGGGGAGAAACTCGGGAAGCCGTGAATAAATGAGAGCATGCAAGGAACAAGACGCACCACCTCTTTAGGTGGTGCGTGTGGTGGAACACATTCTCGGCAAGGAATCACAGGAATCCACCGAGGTAAAGAAGAGAAAACAGCAGAAGCATATCGTGTCCTTGTGCTCGTGTATTTTCGTCCTTCGTTTAGAGGATAAAACGTAAAAATGTGGCAAGAGAAAAAGCTGCTTCGTCGCAGCTTGAAACCCGCACATAGGCGACACACGGCAAAATACAAGTAAAGTGAATGCAGGATTTTCGCTTCGACGGCCTAAATAAAGGAGGAAATACGAACAGCGCGAACAATAAGTACGAACAGGTACGAAACTACATCGCGACATGCATTTACTAATTACTATAAGTTTCATTTTTGTCATATTACCAGGAGTAGGCTTGTGCGAATAGTAAATTTCAGGTCCGAAGCTGATAGTGATTTGGTCGAAGCGAATTTCGACGCGAATTCGAATAGTTTATATCACATATTATAAAGAAAAACGAGCACGTCTGTCATGGCCCAACTAACCAGCGAAGTATTTTTAAAGTTGAAAACGGACATATCTCATTCTTTTTGGTTCAAAGGGAAGTGGAAGCAACTTTGAGTAGTAGCAGGATTCGACTTTTGGTAGAGTGCAAGTGATAACCTGTAAAATATGTTACCTTGTCAAATTTTGTACACTTAGAGCATATAAGCCAGTACATCCGGCTTCTAAACCTGAAAAACAAAATGATGAATCGATGTGAGGGTAACTTCAGAATCCCGCATATTTAGAAGGATTTCTGCAGCCCCGTATTCTGCAATGTGAATTCAACGTTCCTTGCATGCCGCTTCTTGTATGTTTGGGTAATTGGAAAACCCGCTCAAATAGATTTCTCACAGTCCCAGTGACTTTGAATGAACGGTGGTTTACTGTATCTTAATTTAACACTGAAGTGGGGCTTCGCCGCAGTGAGGATTTCTCCTGGAAAGGTGTATTCACGGTATAGCGCACCTCCACTGCAGCGAAACCACCTTTACAGGGGGTTACATGCGGTTTATGTATGTCTATTCGTTCGTTTCGAACACTTCGAAATTTCCTAGAATTTAAATTACTTTCGAAGCGAATTGGACTACTCTAATGTTCGTTCGAATATTCGCACAAGCCTAATAATCGGACATTGAATGAAGAAAACCTATTTAGGATACGAATGCCTTTCTTTTTTTTTTTTTGGCAACGCAGCGATCGAGTGTTTCTTGCTTCGGTAGTGTTAACGAATCTATGTCTGGCATTGTGTGCCGTAATGTGTGCGAGAGAAGAGGATATCATATGGTGGTTTGTACCTAAAGGCGAATGTTGCTTTTAGCCTTCTAGGTCTAAAAACTTGTCAAGCTTGCCAAGTTGAACACTCTTATGCGTTATTAGTAAGTTGAGGGTGTAGATTTTGTCAGATTTTATAATCCTCTGCTCACGAAAAAGTGGATCTGTGTGATCCGAGAACGGGGCGTTTTCAATAGACCTTAGTGCTCGAAAGGAAAACACATAGTGTCTTACTTTCAAAAAAATATATATATTAAAAATAAAAAAAACAGGTAATTCCAGAACGACAGCAGCAAAGTGCGGCAACACATCGAAAGGAAAAGCCTGAACGAAATGAGAACGCCCGATGGAAAGTTGTGTGCGTGGCTTTGGCTTTAATAAGCGCTTTGTCAGTGTTGGCAGAGCGCACCTGAAGCATTCACATCGTTTTTTTTCGCCCACTTCCTCTCGGGAAACAGCCACTTTCATCGACAAGTCAAAAGACGATGCCGACGGTGATGGTCAGACAAGTGGCGCGTTTTATATCTTGTCTTTCGTAACCCGATGCTTACAACCGGCACGTTTCTATTTATCTTATTGTTATTTACAAATACTGCTGACTCAGTTATTGAGACACAGCAGGAGTGGATACAAACGTTCAACACAATGAAGAAAATACGACTTAACAAAATGCACGATTGCGCAACCCTTTTTCAAATAGCTGTGCATCGAGTCTGCGCAGAGACCCATCAAGCTCGTTCGATAGATGGACGGTCCGCGGAGAAAAGGAACACTTAAAACAGGTAAGACTACCTCTGAACGGGCATAATACTTAGGGGACTGAATCCACCTTCGGGCGCAGAAGCTGCAACGAACGAAATGTTGCGCTAGAACACTCAAGCCGGTGTGAACTGTCTCATGCAGGATGATTACACGGTCGCAAGTGCGCCGAAGTTCCAGAGACTGCAGCGATTAAAAAAAAAACGCGATAAATGCGATAAAAAGTAGGCGAGAACCGCCGGTCACAGCGACGAAAAATTAACCTTACTGTTTTTCTGTTTCTCTTTTTTTTTTTTTTTTGAACAGATTCTAACATAGCCACGCTGTGGGGTGAACAAACAACCGACGCATGGTCTTGTACGCTCTCAATTTGCATTTCTTCTTTGTGGAGTTGCTGAAAGTGCATCGGAGATACGAATGTCTTCGAAGAGCCTTGTTGGAGATTGTTTCGACGCGCGTGTGCCATTTCAAATTTGTTTTCAGCGGTGTTTAACCAAGGTGTTTAAGGGCCACCTTCAGAAGTCGAGTTTTTTTCACGAGGTCGATGTCGAGCTTTCTTTCTTTCTTTTTTTTTTTCGGTGCACGCCTGAACATTGAGAAATGTGTAGCAACAAAAACCATCCTCCTATCGTCATTAGCTTTCGAGTTACAGGAAGTTTTCCATACCCCATGCTCGTATAGCGAAACCAAAACCACGTCGTGTTTTAAACGTAACTCTGCGTTTGTAATTGTTTTTGAATGCCTAAAAACGGCACATCTCTTGCAAGCTCTGAAATCGTTGTTCGCGTTTTTCTCACAATAACAATTTCCTCCAAGTCCTGTGACGCCAAATTTCATTACTTTTTCCTCAGTGTGTACTTCGAACGGAAATTTTGTATAATGGTTTACAACACGTATATGCGTGCAGTGAAATAGAATAAACGAAAGTGACGGAATAGTTTTAATTTCACGGCTATTTTTTTGCGAACAGGTTCAGTGTAAATTGGCTCTTTTTGCGCCGTCTTTCTGTTTTTTTTTTTTTAACCTTACTTCTTCGATTCTTGCTGCATAATATTTATCCCAGTTCATTGCATAGCTGCAACCGTTAGTTACGCAAATGTCAAAGCTTTACTGACTTAGGCCACCCAACTGTCACTTATCAGGGCTGGCGTGATTGCCACTTTTAATGCAATTGTTGGCAAAGATATTGAACTACAAATGGCTGGGTAAGCTGAATAAGACATGCTTGTTTTGAACAAAAAGTCATTTCAACGCTAGCTGCTCCTGAAGAAAAAAAAATGTTTTTTTTTTGAGTGGCCTACCACCTTCAACTGCGTGACACGAGCTAGAACGACGCCACCTTTAGTATATATAAAAATTCAAAGGGGCCCTGCAACACCTATCTTAGTTATATTGGAATAGTCTCATTATTGACGTATGACACTTCACGAGTCATATGCCGCAAAAAGTTTTCGAATCCGTCAAGTCTAAGTGGTGTTACCAAATTATAGAGATCACGTTCCGCAGCTTTCTCCCTCAACTCAACGCCGCGAGCGATTCATTAACTGGAATGCCCTTTCTTTTTTCTTGAACTGCAGACATCTGTCGCCCAGTTCGGCTTGCCGAAGAACAAGAAAAAAAAAATAAACAAAAAAAAAACGAACAAATAAAAAAAAACGTTCGAGTGGGAATCGAACCGAGGACTACGGCGTGGCAAGCAGGTGTTCTACCGCAGAGCCCCGCCCTTGCTCACACGAACGTCGTGTAGTACAAGGAGCGTCGTTGACGCGTCATATTGTGAAGCATGTGAATCATCCGAGTGCCTCGTTTAAAGGCACGCCAACTACAAAGCTCGCAGGCACAACAGTTAGCAGTTAGCAGGCACAACAGTTAAAAAAAAGAAAATATTGTTTTGTTTTTTTTTTTGTTTTTTGCGGCGAGAGCCCATGTTGGCGGATTAGCAGTCAGCCGCCGATGTCCGTATCAGCTATCGCGGACAAAGCCAGAAAAAAAAAAAAGGTGCGCAAAAGGTTAGCCGCGATCGAGCGCGATTCGAACCCGGGACCGCTGCGTGGCAGCACAGTATTCTACCACAGAGCCACGCAGGTCATGCGAGCCCGCGACGCATTTATTTATTTATTTATTTAATTTAATTACAAATACTGCTACCTCGATAGAACGAGACATAGCAGGAGTGGGTACATGAGTTAGCAAATAAAACTACAAGCATACAAGACATTGAATCATACAAAGCAGAAGAGGGGACACGAGTTACAATGCGTGATGCTCGACATACAAGGCATCTTTAAAGCATCACGAAATGTGGTCCGGCAATTCCTCAGCAAACTGTTCATTTGGCCTTTCCCGCAAGGAACCATCTAAGCTGTTCCAAATTTCGACAGCGATTGGAAAAAAAAAAACAAAGAGTACTTAAAGCAATTTGCAAATGGCTGAAAAGGAATAATATCAAGTGGGTGGGATCGGCGCGTGGCACGCCTAGTGGAATGAGTGAAAGATATCGGCGCTTGGATGCGACTGTGTCCAGGTACAATCTGATTGGGCAGTGCGATACGATACGGCGCAACGGCCTCGGGCTTAAGCGCGCGTTGTTTTTCGGCTTTCTTTGTTTCGCCCCGGCAGACGCGGTTTCGTCTTTGCCGTGTTTTTCTGCCGCCCCGGCTGACGCGGTAGCGGACTTTGCCGTTTTCTTCGCCGCCCCGGCTGACGCGGTAGCGGACTTTGCCGTTTTCGTCGCCGCCCCGGCTGACGCGCTTTCGTGTTTGCCGTGTTTTTTCTGCCGCCCCGGCAGACGCGGTTTCGTCTTTGCCGTGTTTTTCTGCCGCCCCGGCTGACGCGGTAGCGGACTTTGCCGTTTTCTTCGCCGCCCCGGCTGACGCGGTAGCGGACTTTGCCGTTTTTTCCGCCGCCCCGGCTGACGCGGTGGCGGCCTTTGCCCCTCCGCAGCGTCTCCCGACATGTCTCAGCCACGCGGCTGCTCTGGCGAACCCGGGCTTAAGCGCGGGCGTTTTTTGGCCCCGGCAGACGTGCCTGTGGCGCAACGGCCTCGGGCTTAAGCGCGCGTTGTTTTTCGGCTTTCTTTGTTTCGCCCCGGCAGACGCGGTTTCGTCTTTGCCGTGTTTTTCTGCCGCCCCGGCTGACGCGGTAGCGGACTTTGCCGTTTTCTTCGCCGCCCCGGCTGACGCGGTAGCGGACTTAGCCGTTTTCGTCGCCGCCCCGGCTGACGCGCTTTCGTGTTTGCCGTGTTTTTTCTGCCGCCCCGGCAGACGCGGTTTCGTCTTTGCCGTGTTTTTCTGCCGCCCCGGCTGACGCGGTAGCGGACTTTGCCGTTTTCTTCGCCGCCCCGGCTGACGCGGTAGCGGACTTTGCCGTTTTTTCCGCCGCCCCGGCTGACGCGGTGGCGGCCTTTGCCCCTCCGCAGCGTCTCCCGACATGTCTCAGCCACGCGGCTGCTCTGGCGAACCCGGGCTTAAGCGCGGGCGTTTTTTGGCCCCGGCAGACGTGCCTGTGGCGCAACGGCCTCGGGCTTAAGCGCGCGTTGTTTTTCGGCTTTCTTTGTTTCGCCCCGGCAGACGCGGTTTCGTCTTTGCCGTGTTTTTCTGCCGCCCCGGCTGACGCGGTAGCGGACTTTGCCGTTTTCTTCGCCGCCCCGGCTGACGCGGTAGCGGACTTTGCCGTTTTCGTCGCCGCCCCGGCTGACGCGCTTTCGTGTTTGCCGTGTTTTTTCTGCCGCCCCGGCAGACGCGGTTTCGTCTTGGCCGTGTTTTTCTGCCGCCCCGGCTGACGCGGTAGCGGACTTTGCCGTTTTCTTCGCCGCCCCGGCTGACGCGGTAGCGGACTTTGCCGTTTTTTCTGCCGCCCCGGCTGACGCGGTAGCGGACTTGGCCGTTTTCGTCGCCGCCCCGGCTGACGCGCTTTCGTCTTTGCCGTGTTTTTCTGCCGCCCCGGCAGACGCGGTTTCGTCTTTGCCGTGTTTTTCTGCCGCCCCGGCTGACGCGGTAGCGGACTTAGCCGTTTTCGTCGCCGCCCCGGCTGACGCGCTTTCGTCTTTGCCGTGTTTTTCTGGCGCCCCGGCTGACGCGGTTTCGTCTTTGCCGTGTTTTTCTGCCGCCCCGGCTGACGCGGTAGCGGACTTTGCCGTTTTCTTCGCCGCCCCGGCCGACGCGGTTTCGTCTTTGCCGTTTTTTTTTTTTTTTTTCTGCCGCCCCGGCCGACGCGGTGGCGGACTTTGCCGCGCGGCAGCGTCTCCCCACATGCCTCGGCGCCGTCGGGCGCGGCCGTTCTTTTTTTTTTTTTTTTTGCGGGCCCGGCAGACGTGCTTGTGGCGCGACGGCCTCGTCGTTTCTTCCTCTTTTTTTTTCTGTTTCTTCTCTTTTGTTTTTTTCGCCCCGACCGACGCGGTAGCGGACTTAGCCGCCGCGGGGCCGGCGCGGCTGATGCGGTGAATTCACTACTCAGAATTCGCTGGCCAGTTCGCACAGGAGAATTCAAACAAATTTCCGCGGGGAGAAACTCGGGAAGCCGTGAATAAATGAGAGCATGCAAGGAACAAGACGCACCACCTCTTTAGGTGGTGCGTGTGGTGGAACACATTCTCGGCAAGGAATCACAGGAATCCACCGAGGTAAAGAAGAGAAAACAGCAGAAGCATATCGTGTCCTTGTGCTCGTGTATTTTCGTCCTTCGTTTAGAGGATAAAACGTAAAAATGTGGCAAGAGAAAAAGCTGCTTCGTCGCAGCTTGAAACCCGCACATAGGCGACACACGGCAAAATACAAGTAAAGTGAATGCAGGATTTTCGCTTCGACGGCCTAAATAAAGGAGGAAATACGAACAGCGCGAACAATAAGTACGAACAGGTACGAAACTACATCGCGACATGCATTTACTAATTACTATAAGTTTCATTTTTGTCATATTACCAGGAGTAGGCTTGTGCGAATAGTAAATTTCAGGTCCGAAGCTGATAGTGATTTGGTCGAAGCGAATTTCGACGCGAATTCGAATAGTTTATATCACATATTATAAAGAAAAACGAGCACGTCTGTCATGGCCCAACTAACCAGCGAAGTATTTTTAAAGTTGAAAACGGACATATCTCATTCTTTTTGGTTCAAAGGGAAGTGGAAGCAACTTTGAGTAGTAGCAGGATTCGACTTTTGGTAGAGTGCAAGTGATAACCTGTAAAATATGTTACCTTGTCAAATTTTGTACACTTAGAGCATATAAGCCAGTACATCCGGCTTCTAAACCTGAAAAACAAAATGATGAATCGATGTGAGGGTAACTTCAGAATCCCGCATATTTAGAAGGATTTCTGCAGCCCCGTATTCTGCAATGTGAATTCAACGTTCCTTGCATGCCGCTTCTTGTATGTTTGGGTAATTGGAAAACCCGCTCAAATAGATTTCTCACAGTCCCAGTGACTTTGAATGAACGGTGGTTTACTGTATCTTAATTTAACACTGAAGTGGGGCTTCGCCGCAGTGAGGATTTCTCCTGGAAAGGTGTATTCACGGTATAGCGCACCTCCACTGCAGCGAAACCACCTTTACAGGGGGTTACATGCGGTTTATGTATGTCTATTCGTTCGTTTCGAACACTTCGAAATTTCCTAGAATTTAAATTACTTTCGAAGCGAATTGGACTACTCTAATGTTCGTTCGAATATTCGCACAAGCCTAATAATCGGACATTGAATGAAGAAAACCTATTTAGGATACGAATGCCTTTCTTTTTTTTTTTTTGGCAACGCAGCGATCGAGTGTTTCTTGCTTCGGTAGTGTTAACGAATCTATGTCTGGCATTGTGTGCCGTAATGTGTGCGAGAGAAGAGGATATCATATGGTGGTTTGTACCTAAAGGCGAATGTTGCTTTTAGCCTTCTAGGTCTAAAAACTTGTCAAGCTTGCCAAGTTGAACACTCTTATGCGTTATTAGTAAGTTGAGGGTGTAGATTTTGTCAGATTTTATAATCCTCTGCTCACGAAAAAGTGGATCTGTGTGATCCGAGAACGGGGCGTTTTCAATAGACCTTAGTGCTCGAAAGGAAAACACATAGTGTCTTACTTTCAAAAAAATATATATATTAAAAATAAAAAAAACAGGTAATTCCAGAACGACAGCAGCAAAGTGCGGCAACACATCGAAAGGAAAAGCCTGAACGAAATGAGAACGCCCGATGGAAAGTTGTGTGCGTGGCTTTGGCTTTAATAAGCGCTTTGTCAGTGTTGGCAGAGCGCACCTGAAGCATTCACATCGTTTTTTTCGCCCACTTCCTCTCGGGAAACAGCCACTTTCATCGACAAGTCAAAAGACGATGCCGACGGTGATGGTCAGACAAGTGGCGCGTTTTATATCTTGTCTTTCGTAACCCGATGCTTACAACCGGCACGTTTCTATTTATCTTATTGTTATTTACAAATACTGCTGACTCAGTTATTGAGACACAGCAGGAGTGGATACAAACGTTCAACACAATGAAGAAAATACGACTTAACAAAATGCACGATTGCGCAACCCTTTTTCAAATAGCTGTGCATCGAGTCTGCGCAGAGACCCATCAAGCTCGTTCGATAGATGGACGGTCCGCGGAGAAAAGGAACACTTAAAACAGGTAAGACTACCTCTGAACGGGCATAATACTTAGGGGACTGAATCCACCTTCGGGCGCAGAAGCTGCAACGAACGAAATGTTGCGCTAGAACACTCAAGCCGGTGTGAACTGTCTCATGCAGGATGATTACACGGTCGCAAGTGCGCCGAAGTTCCAGAGACTGCAGCGATTAAAAAAAAAACGCGATAAATGCGATAAAAAGTAGGCGAGAACCGCCGGTCACAGCGACGAAAAATTAACCTTACTGTTTTTCTGTTTCTCTTTTTTTTTTTTTTTTTGAACAGATTCTAACATAGCCACGCTGTGGGGTGAACAAACAACCGACGCATGGTCTTGTACGCTCTCAATTTGCATTTCTTCTTTGTGGAGTTGCTGAAAGTGCATCGGAGATACGAATGTCTTCGAAGAGCCTTGTTGGAGATTGTTTCGACGCGCGTGTGCCATTTCAAATTTGTTTTCAGCGGTGTTTAACCAAGGTGTTTAAGGGCCACCTTCAGAAGTCGAGTTTTTTTCACGAGGTCGATGTCGAGCTTTCTTTCTTTCTTTTTTTTTTTCGGTGCACGCCTGAACATTGAGAAATGTGTAGCAACAAAAACCATCCTCCTATCGTCATTAGCTTTCGAGTTACAGGAAGTTTTCCATACCCCATGCTCGTATAGCGAAACCAAAACCACGTCGTGTTTTAAACGTAACTCTGCGTTTGTAATTGTTTTTGAATGCCTAAAAACGGCACATCTCTTGCAAGCTCTGAAATCGTTGTTCGCGTTTTTCTCACAATAACAATTTCCTCCAAGTCCTGTGACGCCAAATTTCATTACTTTTTCCTCAGTGTGTACTTCGAACGGAAATTTTGTATAATGGTTTACAACACGTATATGCGTGCAGTGAAATAGAATAAACGAAAGTGACGGAATAGTTTTAATTTCACGGCTATTTTTTTGCGAACAGGTTCAGTGTAAATTGGCTCTTTTTGCGCCGTCTTTCTGTTTTTTTTTTTTTAACCTTACTTCTTCGATTCTTGCTGCATAATATTTATCCCAGTTCATTGCATAGCTGCAACCGTTAGTTACGCAAATGTCAAAGCTTTACTGACTTAGGCCACCCAACTGTCACTTATCAGGGCTGGCGTGATTGCCACTTTTAATGCAATTGTTGGCAAAGATATTGAACTACAAATGGCTGGGTAAGCTGAATAAGACATGCTTGTTTTGAACAAAAAGTCATTTCAACGCTAGCTGCTCCTGAAGAAAAAAAAATGTTTTTTTTTTGAGTGGCCTACCACCTTCAACTGCGTGACACGAGCTAGAACGACGCCACCTTTAGTATATATAAAAATTCAAAGGGGCCCTGCAACACCTATCTTAGTTATATTGGAATAGTCTCATTATTGACGTATGACACTTCACGAGTCATATGCCGCAAAAAGTTTTCGAATCCGTCAAGTCTAAGTGGTGTTACCAAATTATAGAGATCACGTTCCGCAGCTTTCTCCCTCAACTCAACGCCGCGAGCGATTCATTAACTGGAATGCCCTTTCTTTTTTCTTGAACTGCAGACATCTGTCGCCCAGTTCGGCTTGCCGAAGAACAAGAAAAAAAAAATAAACAAAAAAAAAACGAACAAATAAAAAAAAACGTTCGAGTGGGAATCGAACCGAGGACTACGGCGTGGCAAGCAGGTGTTCTACCGCAGAGCCCCGCCCTTGCTCACACGAACGTCGTGTAGTACAAGGAGCGTCGTTGACGCGTCATATTGTGAAGCATGTGAATCATCCGAGTGCCTCGTTTAAAGGCACGCCAACTACAAAGCTCGCAGGCACAACAGTTAGCAGTTAGCAGGCACAACAGTTAAAAAAAAGAAAATATTGTTTTGTTTTTTTTTTTGTTTTTTGCGGCGAGAGCCCATGTTGGCGGATTAGCAGTCAGCCGCCGATGTCCGTATCAGCTATCGCGGACAAAGCCAGAAAAAAAAAAAAGGTGCGCAAAAGGTTAGCCGCGATCGAGCGCGATTCGAACCCGGGACCGCTGCGTGGCAGCACAGTATTCTACCACAGAGCCACGCAGGTCATGCGAGCCCGCGACGCATTTATTTATTTATTTATTTAATTTAATTACAAATACTGCTACCTCGATAGAACGAGACATAGCAGGAGTGGGTACATGAGTTAGCAAATAAAACTACAAGCATACAAGACATTGAATCATACAAAGCAGAAGAGGGGACACGAGTTACAATGCGTGATGCTCGACATACAAGGCATCTTTAAAGCATCACGAAATGTGGTCCGGCAATTCCTCAGCAAACTGTTCATTTGGCCTTTCCCGCAAGGAACCATCTAAGCTGTTCCAAATTTCGACAGCGATTGGAAAAAAAAAACAAAGAGTACTTAAAGCAATTTGCAAATGGCTGAAAAGGAATAATATCAAGTGGGTGGGATCGGCGCGTGGCACGCCTAGTGGAATGAGTGAAAGATATCGGCGCTTGGATGCGACTGTGTCCAGGTACAATCTGATTGGGCAGTGCGATACGATACGGCGCAACGGCCTCGGGCTTAAGCGCGCGTTGTTTTTCGGCTTTCTTTGTTTCGCCCCGGCAGACGCGGTTTCGTCTTTGCCGTGTTTTTCTGCCGCCCCGGCTGACGCGGTAGCGGACTTTGCCGTTTTCTTCGCCGCCCCGGCTGACGCGGTAGCGGACTTTGCCGTTTTCGTCGCCGCCCCGGCTGACGCGCTTTCGTGTTTGCCGTGTTTTTTCTGCCGCCCCGGCAGACGCGGTTTCGTCTTTGCCGTGTTTTTCTGCCGCCCCGGCTGACGCGGTAGCGGACTTTGCCGTTTTCTTCGCCGCCCCGGCTGACGCGGTAGCGGACTTTGCCGTTTTTTCCGCCGCCCCGGCTGACGCGGTGGCGGCCTTTGCCCCTCCGCAGCGTCTCCCGACATGTCTCAGCCACGCGGCTGCTCTGGCGAACCCGGGCTTAAGCGCGGGCGTTTTTTGGCCCCGGCAGACGTGCCTGTGGCGCAACGGCCTCGGGCTTAAGCGCGCGTTGTTTTTCGGCTTTCTTTGTTTCGCCCCGGCAGACGCGGTTTCGTCTTTGCCGTGTTTTTCTGCCGCCCCGGCTGACGCGGTAGCGGACTTTGCCGTTTTCTTCGCCGCCCCGGCTGACGCGGTAGCGGACTTAGCCGTTTTCGTCGCCGCCCCGGCTGACGCGCTTTCGTGTTTGCCGTGTTTTTTCTGCCGCCCCGGCAGACGCGGTTTCGTCTTTGCCGTGTTTTTCTGCCGCCCCGGCTGACGCGGTAGCGGACTTTGCCGTTTTCTTCGCCGCCCCGGCTGACGCGGTAGCGGACTTTGCCGTTTTTTCCGCCGCCCCGGCTGACGCGGTGGCGGCCTTTGCCCCTCCGCAGCGTCTCCCGACATGTCTCAGCCACGCGGCTGCTCTGGCGAACCCGGGCTTAAGCGCGGGCGTTTTTTGGCCCCGGCAGACGTGCCTGTGGCGCAACGGCCTCGGGCTTAAGCGCGCGTTGTTTTTCGGCTTTCTTTGTTTCGCCCCGGCAGACGCGGTTTCGTCTTTGCCGTGTTTTTCTGCCGCCCGGCTGACGCGGTAGCGGACTTTGCCGTTTTCTTCGCCGCCCCGGCTGACGCGGTAGCGGACTTTGCCGTTTTCGTCGCCGCCCCGGCTGACGCGCTTTCGTGTTTTGCCGTGTTTTTTTCTGCCGCCCGGCAGACGCGGTTTCGTCTTGGCCGTGTTTTTCTGCCGCCCCGGCTGACGCGGTAGCGGACTTTGCCGTTTTCTTCGCCGCCCCGGCTGACGCGGTAGCGGACTTTGCCGTTTTTTCTGCCGCCCCGGCTGACGCGGTAGCGGACTTGGCCGTTTTCGTCGCCGCCCGGCTGACGCGCTTTCGTCTTTGCCGTGTTTTTCTGCCGCCCCGGCAGACGCGGTTTCGTCTTTGCCGTGTTTTTCTGCCGCCCCGGCTGACGCGGTAGCGGACTTAGCCGTTTTCGTCGCCGCCCCGGCTGACGCGCTTTCGTCTTTGCCGTGTTTTTCTGGCGCCCCGGCTGACGCGGTTTCGTCTTTGCCGTGTTTTTCTGCCGCCCCGGCTGACGCGGTAGCGGACTTTGCCGTTTTCTTCGCCGCCCCGGCCGACGCGGTTTCGTCTTTGCCGTTTTTTTTTTTTTTTTCTGCCGCCCCGGCCGACGCGGTGGCGGACTTTGCCGCGCGGCAGCGTCTCCCCACATGCCTCGGCGCCGTCGGGCGCGGCCGTTCTTTTTTTTTTTTTTTTTGCGGGCCCGGCAGACGTGCTTGTGGCGCGACGGCCTCGTCGTTTCTTCCTCTTTTTTTTTCTGTTTCTTCTCTTTTGTTTTTTTCGCCCCGATCGACGCGGTAGCGGACTTAGCCGCCGCGGGGCCGGCGCGGCTGATGCGGTGAATTCACTACTCAGAATTCGCTGGCCAGTTCGCACAGGAGAATTCAAACAAATTTCCGCGGGGAGAAACTCGGGAAGCCGTGAATAAATGAGAGCATGCAAGGAACAAGACGCACCACCTCTTTAGGTGGTGCGTGTGGTGGAACACATTCTCGGCAAGGAATCACAGGAATCCACCGAGGTAAAGAAGAGAAAACAGCAGAAGCATATCGTGTCCTTGTGCTCGTGTATTTTCGTCCTTCGTTTAGAGGATAAAACGTAAAAATGTGGCAAGAGAAAAAGCTGCTTCGTCGCAGCTTGAAACCCGCACATAGGCGACACACGGCAAATACAAGTAAAGTGAATGCAGGATTTTCGCTTCGACGGCCTAAATAAAGGAGGAAATACGAACAGCGCGAACAATAAGTACGAACAGGTACGAAACTACATCGCGACATGCATTTACTAATTACTATAAGTTTCATTTTTGTCATATTACCAGGAGTAGGCTTGTGCGAATAGTAAATTTCAGGTCCGAAGCTGATAGTGATTTGGTCGAAGCGAATTTCGACGCGAATTCGAATAGTTTATATCACATATTATAAAGAAAAACTGAGCACGTCTGTCATGGCCCAACTAACCAGCGAAGTATTTTTAAAGTTGAAAACGGACATATCTCATTCTTTTGGTTTCAAAGGAAGTGGAAGCAACTTTGAGTAGTAGCAGGATTCGACTTTTGGTAGAGTGCAAGTGATAACTGTAAAATAGTTACCTTGTCAAATTTTGTACACTTAGAGCATATAAGCCAGTACATCCGGCTTCTAACCCTGAAAAACAAAATGATATGAATCGATGTGAGGGTAACTTCAGAATCCCGAATATTTAGAAGGATTTTCTGCAGCCCCGTATTCTGCAATGTGAATTTCAAACGTTTCCTTGGCATGCACGCTTTCTGTATGGTTTGGGTTAATTTGGGAAACCCGCTCAAATAGATTTCTCACAGCCCAGTGACTTTGAATGAACGGTCGGTTTTCACCTGTCTCTTCATTTAACCACTGAAGTGGGGCTTCGCCGCAGTGAGGGCTTCTCCTGAAAGGTGTATTCACGTTTTCTATAGCGCCACCTCCACTGCAGCGGAAACCACCTTTACAGGGGGTTACATCGGTTTATGTATGTCTATTCGTTCGTTTCGAACACTTCGAAATTTTCCTAGAATTTAAATTACTTTCCGAAGCGAATTGACTACTCTAATGTTCGTTCGAATATTTCGGCACAAGCCTAATAATGCGGACATTGAATGAAGAAAACTATTTTAGGATACGAATGCCTTTCTTTTTTTTTTTTGTGGCAACCGCATCGATCGGAGTGTTTCTTGCTTCGGTAGTGTTAACGACTCTATGTCTGGCATGTGTGCACGTACTGTGTGCGAGAGAGAGGATATCATATTGGTGGTTTGTACCTAAAGGCGACTGTTGCTTTTAGCCTTCTAGGTCTAAAACTTGTCAAGCTTGCCAAGTTGAACACTCTTATGCGTTATTAGTAAGTTGAGGGTGTAGATTTGTCAGATTTTATACATCCTCTGCTCACGAAAAAGTTGATCTGTGTGATCCGAGACCGGGGCGTTTTCAATAGACCTTAGTGCTCGAAAGGAAAACATAGTGTCTTACTTTCAAAAAAATTATATATTAAAAATAAAAAAAACCAGGTAATTCCAGAACGACAGCAGCAAAGTGCGGCAACACAATCGAAAGGAAAAGCCTGAACGAAATGAGAACGCCGATGGAAGTTGTGTGCTGGCGTTGGCTTTAATAAGCGCTTTGTCGTGTTGGCAGAGCCGCACCTGAAGCATTCACATCGTTTTTTTTCGCCCACTTCCTCTCGGGAAACAGCCACTTTCATCGACAAGTCAAAAGACGATGCCGACGGTGATGGTCAGACACGTGGCGCGTTTTATATCTGTCTTTCGTAACCCGTGCTACAACCGGCACGCTTTCTATTTATTGATTGTTATTTACAACTACTGCTGACTCAGTTATTGAGACACAGCAGGAGTGGATACAACGTTCAACACAATGAAGAAAATACGACTTAACAAAATGCACGATTGCGCAACCCTTTTTCAAATAGCTGTGCATCGAGTCTGCGCAGAGACCCATCAAGCTCGTTCGATAGATGACGCGTCCGCGGAGAAAAGGAACACTTAAAACAGGTAAGACTACTCTGACCGGGCATAAACTTAGGGGACTGAATACACCTTCGGGCGCAGAAGCTGCAACGAACCGAAATGTTGCGCTAGAACACTCAAGCCGTGTGAAACTGTCTCATGCAGGATGATTACACGGTCGCAAGTGCGGCCGAAGTTCCAGAGACTGCAGCGATTAAAAAAAAAACGCGATAAATTGCGATAAAAAGTAGGCGAGAACCGCCGGTCACAGCGACGAAAAATTAACCTTACTGTTTTTCTGTTTCTCTTTTTTATTTTTTTTTTGAACAGATTCTAACATAGCCACGCTGTGGGGTGAACAACAACCGACGCATGGTCTTGTACGCTCTCAATTTGCATTTCTTCTTTGCGGAGTTGCTGAAAGTGCATCGGAGATACGAATGTCTTCGAAGAGCCTTGTTGGAGATTGTTTCGACGCGCGTGTTCGCCATTTCAAATTTGTTTTCAGCGGTGTTTAAACTCAAGGTGTTTTAAGGGCCACCTTCAGAAGTCGAGTTTTTTTTCACGAGGTCGATGTCGAGCTTTCTTCTTTCTTTTTTTTTTCGGTGCACGCCTGAACATTGAGAAATGTGTAGCAAACAAAAACCATCCTCCTATCGTCATTAGCTTTCGAGTTACAGGAAGTTTTCCAATACCCCATGCTCGTATAGCGAAACCAAAACCACGTCGTTTTTAAACGTAACTCTGCGTTTGTAATTGTTTTTTGAATGCCTAAAACGGCACATCTCTTGCAAGCTCTGAAATCGTTGTTCGCGTTTTTCTCACATAACAATTTCCTCCAAGTCCTGTGACGCCAAATTTCATTACTTTTTCCTCAGTGTGTACTTCGAACGGAAATTTTGTATAATGGTTTACAACACGTATATGCGTGCAGTGAATAGAATAAACGAAAGTGACGGAATAGTTTTAATTTCACGGCTATTTTTTTGCGAACAGGTTCAGTGTAAATTGGCTCTTTTTGCGCCGTCTTTCTGTTTTTTTTTTTTAACCTTACTTCTCGATTCTTGCTGCATAATATATTATCCCAGTTCATTGCATAGCTGCAACCGTTAGTTACGCAAATGTCAAAGCTTTACTGACTTAGGCCACCCAACTGTCACTATCAGGGCTGGCGTGATTGCCCCTTTTAATGCAATGTTGGCAAG